>NC_135483.1:56395484-56695484 GCF_052094955.1 Ictidomys tridecemlineatus
CAAGAATCTCCACCTTGGCTTCCAGAAAGGAGACAGCAATTCTTGTTTTATTCATCTTGATTCCTGAGAGCCTAAAGCCACTTCTTAAACCTTAAGAGAATTTTTTTTTCTTGCTTATTTGATGGCTACTGGAATGTCACTCAAATTGAGCTATTCTTAGAATGCTTCCCTCTCTGGCAAACAAACTCACTCCTGATGAAAACAATTAACATAGCGTTCCTTCTCTCGGAGGAACAGGAAATGGTCTATGGAATGTACCCTTTGCTTCTAGGGGTTTCTTCAAACTCCTGGTCTGTGAGATCTGAGCTCTGCTGTGGTGGAGCACTAATCAGAGGAGAGAAAGCAATCTCAGGGAAGTTACCCAGGTGCCCCTTCTCCAGTCTCAAGGTTAATAAGAGCACCATGCAGGACAGTTTTTTTTTTTTTTTCAGTCATTATTAGGAAGGAACAGCTAACAGTAGCTCATTCTCTCTTTCCCCAGACTAAAGTGATGGGAACCATCTGTTGGCAGAGTTAAGGGCTTTTAGGACCAGCTCTTCGCTGACTACAGTAACTATTGCTCTTTGCTCATGGATGCAATTTATCATACACACACGTCACTTAGTCTTCACTCATGTCAATCTAATCTCTTCTCCTTTTCCACCCCACAGAATTATCTAATTCAATAGAAGATATTTTTATGGCTTTCATCTCCCTAGCAAAATGCCTCTATTTCTGGCAAATTCAGTATACTTGACTATTGCTGATGCTTAATTAATGATAACTTTTCTTTTCTAAAGTTGGTTCCCCGAAATAGTAAAACATCTGTCAAAACCTCATCTTATTAATTTTATTAGAATGTGGCATTCCAGGTTCTTTGTCACATGGACATCATGGTCCTCTGGTAAATGCTTAGCTGCTAGCTTTACAGACACCACAAAAATAATAAAAATAAAATATAAAAATGTGGTCCATGTATTTGTGGCATTTGCCAGTTTACATGGTGTAAATATCAACACTCTGGCTAATGTCGAACTATTGAAATGATGTCAAATATCTAACAAAATTCCTGAAAATTAAACAGCTTTACAAGGCAATACCAGCCAATTTTAGCATTCTATTACATTGCTTGAATCACACTTCCCACCTTATCTTCCCATATTTTCTCTCATTCTACTTTGTGCTTCAAGAACTAACTTTCCCTTGCAGAATCACACCTCTTTGTTCATCTTACTTACTTATCTGAAAAGCTCTTGCCTTACACCACACCATCATCCTCAATACCCTTCAAAGATGAACTTGTAGGAGAACCTGCCATCAGCACTTTTTATGCTTCCATGTGAACCAAAATCCTTCCTGCTCTGATAATCACCTATCATATTTACACCACATTTTGGTACCTACTTAGTGGTAATTCATTTATGCATGTCTTCATTTCCCTAAGATATTGTGTACATTTTGAGAGTAGGAACTGTGTTTAATTCATCTTTATAGGTCTTAATGTACATATAAAATGAATCATACATAATAGATGCAATGCGAATATTTGTTAAAACTATCACCAAGCAAGATGGCGGACTTTGCAAGCTGTTCCATGGTGTGAGACCAGGAAAGCAGACAAATAGCTTCTCTTTGAGGTAGGTGAAAAGAGAAAACTTACTAGACTTTAACACCAGACTCTTAGAACAACATAGGGACCCAGGAGTTTAGATAGAAAAAAATAAACTTTTTAAGAAAAAAAAAAACCTACCAGCAATGATGGCCATCAATGTAGATCCACCACAGGAAAACTGAGAAGTGGACTAAGAAAACCCGCATTTCAGGTGGCACCTTGGCATGTCTTAAAATGGAGAAATCAATGATCAAGGACATTGTTTCTAAAATTCATGATGAAAAAGGAAATATCACCACAGACACCACTGAATACAGAGGATAACCAGAAACTATTTTGAAGACTTATACCTCAATAAAATAGAAAATCTTGAAGACATCCACAAAGTTCTAGAGATATATGAACCCACCCAAAATAAACCAGAAGGACATAGAAAATTTAAACAGATCAATTTCAAACAATGAAATAGAAGATGCCATCAAAAGCCTACCAACAAAGAAAAGCCCAAGATGGGATGGATTCTCAGCAGAGTTATCAGACTTATCAGACCTTCAAGGATTATCAGACCTTCAAGGAAATAACATCAATCCTCCTCAAATTATTCCATGAAATAAAAAAGAAGGGAACCCTATCAAACTCGTTCTATGATGCTGATATTACCCTAATCCCAAAACCAGAAAAAGACATATCAAGGAAAGAAAACTTCACACCCATATGAACATGGATGGAAAATTTCTTAATAAAATACTGGCAAATTGCCTACAAAAACACATTAAAAAGATAATGCACCAGGATGAAGTGGGATTCATTCCAGGGATGCAAGATTAGTTCAACATACAGAAATCAATAAATGTAATTCACCACATCGGTAGATTTAAAGACAAGAGCCACATGATTATCAATAGATACTAAAAAGCATTTGACAAAACATAGCATCCATTCATGTTCAAAACACTAGAAAAACTAGGGATCATAGGAACATACTTCAACATTATAAAAGTTACAAATGTTAAACTAAAGCATGACATCATTCTAAATGGAAAAAAAACTGAAAGAATTGCCTCTAAAAACTGGAACAAGGCAGGGATGCCATCTTACACCATTGCTATTCAACACAGTTCTTGAAACCTTAGCCAAAGCAATTAGGCACAAGAAAGAAATTAAAGAAATATGAATAGGAAAAGAAGAGCTCAAACTATCCCTATTTGCTGATGACAAAATTCTATATTTAGAAGACCAAAAAGCTCCACCAGAAAACTTCCAGAACTCATAAATGAATTCTGCAAAGTAGCAGGATATAAAATTAAAACAAAAAAAATTAATTGCATCCCTATACACCAATGATGAATCAACTGAAAGATAAATTAAGAAAATTATCCTATTCACAATAGTCTCAAAAAAAACTATGCCTGAGAATCAATCTAACAAAAGCGGTAAAAGACCTCTACAAAGAAAACTGCAGAGCACTAAAGGAAGAAATTGAAGAAGACCTTAGAAGATGGAAAGATCTCTCAAGTTCTTGGGTAGACAGATAATATTTTCTAACTGACCATACTACCCAATGACATTCTTCATAGAAATAGAAAAAGGCAATCATAAAATTGATTTGGAAAAATAAGAGGCCCAGAATAGCCAAAGCAGTCCTTAATGAGAATACCGAAGCAGGAGGCATCACAATACTAGAGCTTAAATTATACTATAGAGGTATAGTAACAAAAATGGCATGGTATTGGCACAAAAACAGACATGAAGACCAATGGTACAGAAGACACAGAGTCAAACCCATATAAATAAAGTTATCTCATACTAGAGAATAGCACA
Source organism: Ictidomys tridecemlineatus (assembly GCF_052094955.1). Lineage (NCBI taxonomy): Eukaryota > Metazoa > Chordata > Mammalia > Rodentia > Sciuridae > Ictidomys > Ictidomys tridecemlineatus. The sequence continues at coordinate 56,398,897 of NC_135483.1, forward strand.
ATAAATATACCTTGGAGTAAAGATAGCCTCTTCAACAGTGGTGCTGGGGAAGCTGAAAATCCCATGTGTAGCAGAATGAAACTGCACCCCTATTTTTCACCCTGCACAAAACTCAAGTCAAAGAGGATCAAAGACCTAAGCCTTAGACCAGAAACCTTCACCTACCAGAAGAAAATGTAGGTCCAACACTACATCATGTCAGCTTAGGAACTGATTTCCTCACCAGGACTCTTAAAGCGCAAGAAGTAAAATCAAGAGCCAATAAATGGGATGGTATCAAACTAAAACTCTTCTTCATAGCAAAGGAAACAATCAAGAACATGAAGAGAGAGCCTACAGAATGGGAGAAAATCTTTGCCACCTGCATTCCAGATAGAGCACGAATCCAGGATATATAGAAATCTCAAAAAACTTAATGCTGAAAAAAAACCCAAATAACCCAATCAATAAATGGACAACTGAATAGACACTTCACTGAAGAAGAAATACAAATGGTCAACAAATATATGAAAAACTGGGAATGGAACCACCGTTTGACCCAGCTATCCCACTCCTGTGTTGATACCCCAAGGATTGAGATTCATCTCACTCCAGGCAGTGTGAAAACAATCAAGAATACAAGTAAAAACAAATGTTGGTGAGGATATGGGGAAAAGGGTACAATCATACATTGCTGATGGGATTGAAACCCCTCTGAAAAGCAGTATGGAGAATCCAGAGACTCCTCAGAAAACTTGGAATGGAGCCAACCTTTTAGCCCAGTTATCCCACTCCTCAGTATATACCCAAAGGACTTAAAATCATTATACTACAGTGATTGATGCAGTTGCATTAATGTTTACAGCAGCTCAATTCACAATGGCTAAGCTGTGGAGCCAACCCAGGTGCCCTTCAACCGATGGATAAAGAAAATGTGGTATATATACACAATGGAATATTACTCATTCGTAACAAAGAATGACTGTATGACTTTCCCAGTAAATGAATAGATCTGGAGAATATTATGCTAAGTGAAAAAAGTCAATCCCCAAAAAAACCAAAGGCCAAATGTTCTCTCTGATATGTGGACGATAATTTCACCATAAGAGGTGAGCATTAGGGGAAGAATAGAAGTACTTTGGTTTAGAAATATAAGGAGGCTGACCCATAGTGAGGTAGGGAGGGGGATCATGGGAGGAATAGATAGATTCTAGATAGGGAAGAGGCATGGGAGGGAGAGGGAGGGGGCAGAGGATTAGCAAGGATGGTGGAATGTGATGGACATCATTATCCAAAGTACATGTATGAAGACATGAATTGGTGTGAACATACTTTATATACAAACAGACGTATGAAAAATCATCCTATATTTGTAATAAGAATTGTGATGCATTCCGCTGTCATGTATTTAAAAAATAAAACCAATTTTAAAAAGAGGGGGAATGAAGGAAAGAGAGGTGGAAGAGAATAGGAAAGATAATAGAATGAATCAGACATTACTATCCTATTAATCCCAATTTCACACAAGATTCTCAGAGCCAAGAGGCAGGGCTCAGTGGGACAGAAATGAGTCAAGTATGAACACAGGACAACCAAGTTCTCTTTCTGATACACAGGCAGTTCTGATGTGGTAAACTCTCACCCACACTAACAAGGTATCTGCATTCTGGGAGGGGTGTGGTGAGATCCTACTTAAATGACAGTGTTGAAGAACCAAAGCTTTATATACTAACAAGCCAAGTTTGATTGTAATTTGTTGGTGTATAATCATCCTTCTAACACATAGTTATACACAATGGCTAGTGAATTAGGAACAAACAAGAAACGGACATGAGACAAACTTTCCAGGTTTGAAGAGGCAGCCTCTGAAACACAGGAGCTCCTGTCCCACACCATTTGGAAGTCACTGGAAAAAATAAGCAGCATTCACATTTGATGTCCCCCCTCCCACAGACCAGCAGGCCACAATGTCAGTAAAATATCAAATTTCCAACAAAATTTGATGTTACTACTAAAATTTGAAGTGTGCAATTATTTTAATTTTATACATTTCTTTTTTAAAAAAATATTCTGACATGGAATTTTCTTATTCTAATTAGGATCCCAGTCTTGAGGTTGTTGTGTGAGATTCACTGTAGAGTGTGAGTACTGAATATATGTACAAAGGAAAGTTATGTCAGATTCATTCCACTGTTTTTCCAATTCTTCTCCTCCTCCATTCCCTTCATTCCCTTATGTCTAATTCAATTAACTTCTGTGCTGCTCCTCCCCCATATTCTTGTGTGTTCCCTTCCACATAGCAGAGAGAACATTCAAACTTTTGTTTGTGGGAATTGGCTTATTGGCCATACTGTGGGGCATATCACATTCTCAGGAAGCCAACATTCTACAAAAGTAAACAAGTAATCCTCATCTAAAGCAGACTTCCTTTGAAATCTGCAGGATGAAATTCACTTATTTTAATTGGGGCATTGTGGAAATTTCTTAACCTTGTTCACTGCCATTCCTCCACCTGTGAAATCAGAATACTAATATTCTCATTGGAAAAATGAAAATAACTTTACATTTTGAAAAAAAACTATACCCAAGTATGCACAATTTTAACTGCTGTGAAGTATGTAAAAGTATACAGTGATGCCAATTTTAAACTTCAAATGGAAGTAAAAAAGTTGAAACTGATTACACAGGGTGAATTCATTGAGTGTGATTTAGGCTAAATGAATTCAGAATAACATGAGAAGCATTTTGTTAATTTTTATAATCGTATTGTTATACTGTCTAACTATGAATATATAAAGGTAACTCAAATCATTTAACAAAACAAAACATTGAAATAAAGGACCAATACATGTTGGCAAGGATGTCAGGGGAAAGGTACACTCATACATTGCTGGTGGGACTGCAAATTGGTGCAACCACTATGGAAAGCAGCATGGAGATTCCTCAGAAAACTGGGAATGGAACCACCGTTTGACCCAGCTATCCCACTCCTGGGTTGATACCCAAAGGACTTAAAATCAGCATACTACAGTAATGCAGCCACGACAATGTTTACAGCAGCTCAATTCACAATAGCTAAACTATGGAACCAACCAAGGCGTCCTTCAATAGATGAATGGATAAAGAAAATGTGGTATATATATTCAATGGAATATTACTCAGCTTTAAAGAAAAGTGAGATTAAGGCATCCTCCAGTAAATGGATGGAGTTGGAGAATATCATGCTAAGTAAAATAAGCCAGTCTCACAAACCAAAGGCCAAATGTTTTCTCTAATAAGCAGACAATAATTCACAATAAGCAGTCGGGGGGGCACTAGGGAAGAATAGCATTACCTTAAATTAGGTAGAGGGAAATAATGGGAGGATAGGGGAGGGGATGTGGGGATAGGAAAGATAGTAGAATGAAACAGACATTATTACTTTATATGTGACTGCATAACCAATATGATTCTGCAACAGGTACACTCAGAAAAGTGAAAAATTATATCCCACCTATGTATAAGATACGAAACTGCATAAATGCATTCTACTGTCATGTATAACTAATTAAAACAAATTAAAAAATTAACTAAAAAAAGAATATTACCAACATAAAAACAGGAAAACCAAGATGAAAGTAGTCAACATACACAAAATAAAATAAAATTAGATAAAATAGTGGGAACTCTTAAAAAGAAAGAATAGATCTTTTCAATTTGTTTTTGTTACATAAAAATAGTACTTGAAATAAGTGATACACGAATATTGGTATAAGTCACATATTTCCTAAAAAAAAAAAAAATCTGCTTCAACAATTAAAATCTCGGATTTAATTGCATTTGGTGAAGAATATCTACAATTTGCTAAAAATTGTACATCAAAACAGCCAAATATTAGAAAATCAATTTTTAGTGAAAACTCTTGTTTCTAGGAATGGTTTGTTAGTACACAAATTAATGTTTTCTTGCTTTGGCTCTTTATTTCTTCTGTTCTACCTTTGCCAATTTATTTTTTTACCATAGTAATTATAAGAGGTAATTAGAAGCTGCTTTGCCAAAGGCATTGATTCTTCCCTTGGGCCTGCAGATACCAAATGGGCAACTACAAAGTTTCTGTCAGTTCTTTGGAGACAGATCTTTGGTCACTGAACCCCTACTTCTGTTCTTACCAGCATGGCATCTCCATCTTCGTTCTGCATTCTGTGCTCAGTTCTCCATATAAGCTGCCTTCATGTAATACAAGGTTTCTATTGCCAGGTTTTCTTAACCTATCTCACCCCCTTCAATACTGAAACACTGAGATAAGAGTAGCCGAGATATTTTCACACTGGCAGATACACTCAACTGACAGACCCCTGCAACGGCACCCAGTCATTGACAGTCACCTTGGACTTCAGGAACATTGGAGCCTCTCAGATCTCCCGGATAAGAAAAGCCCCCTAAATGGGAGCAATTACCCCATGACAACAACTGAGGCTGACCCCCTAAGCAGAAGCAATCACCTTGTGGGAACCAAATTGTCCACTCAAGCAAAAAGGACATCTCTTGAGCCACCTCCCAAAATCAGTCCTGAGATAATGATCACCCAGACCATGGTCTGAATAGGATGACTTATTCTACCAGCTACACAAACTCCCCAGCCATGCAAGTTCCCAACCGCTAGCTACATTTTCCATAAAACCTCAAAGTTCTTATCAGTTCTTTGGAGACAGATCTTTGGTCACTGAACCCCTAATTCTGTTCTTCCCAGTATGCCAAAATAATTAAAGTTTTTTTTACTCCCTTTCACCACTTTTTTTCTGTTTGATTTGTCAGGTGACTGAGCCAGGTTTGGGGACCTCTGGAGCCCATGTCTTCACCCAGAGACTCTGGAAACAGTATACTATACTTGCTAAGATAAAAGCAAAATTTGTCATCAAATCAAGTCAAACTAATTTTGCTTTTTTTGTGCTGACATTCCACTGAGAACAGGAGATTAACAGTCCTGACTAAAATGGAAAACAATTTACTCCCATAACAAGAACCAATATTTTATTGAGGATGAAAAACAAAGTAGATTTACAAAGAAAGAAATATTTTCAGCTAGAAACGATGTTTGTTTGGCCAATGGTGAAAACTTCTTGAACTTAGACAAGTGGCAATTGAGTTTCACGATGTTGCCAGGATAAAAAAAAAAAAAAACAAGACTCAATTCTAAGTTATAATTAGTTAGTTATAAAAGTGCAGTTCTTCTGATAATAGTTAAAGTTTCGCAGTATGAATTATTTAACAATGTCTTATATATCTATGAAAAATATTTTATGTATATTTTTGGCATTTTCAAGGATCTTCTTTTATGGTTTATTTCAAAAACAATTTCAGTAGTCTAGTAGATAATCAGGTATCATAATGATTTTTTGGTATGCATTTATCTGGTGAAATATTTTAAATGATTGAATGGTTCATTAAGAACTGATAAAATGGGCTGGGGAATATAGCTCTGTTGGTAGAGTGCTTGCTCGCATGCACAAGGCCCTGGGTTCAATTCCAGAACCACACACACACGCACACACAGGCAAAAAGAAACTGATAGAATATCAGCATTTTAAGAGAACTCTACTCTTATTAAACTAAATTAGTGTCTCAAATCAGCTCATAACAGTTTGAGAGTGTGTCGTTTTCATCAATGTATAATTTGTCCAATATTATTACCACCTCCTATATAAGAAGATTTCCAGACTATTTTCAATTATGCCCTCACTTGTAAAATTTTCTCTTCCTCTCCTAAATTCTAAAATATCTACAAATATCACTCTTGGAATGAGTTCCCAAGCACTACATTCAGCTTCTGTTGTACCCCTCTGGCATAAGAAATCATAAAGGACTAGAGCAGACATTTTCTGCTATATGCACAGAAAGAGAATTCTAGTCTGAAGGAAGAGAGTAAACTGAGGCAAGGAAGGAAGGAGGAAGAAAGGAAGGAAGGAAGGAAGGAAGGAAGGAAGGAAGGAAGGAAGGAAGGAAGAAAGGAAGAAAGGAAGGAAGGAAGAGTGGTTGAGCAAGCAGAGAAAAGCAGCCACAAAGAACCATGTCACACCAAGAGAAAATAACTTTGATTCCCAACATCCTCCAGTACCAGATTTAGGGACTTGTGAGATTCAGGTGATCTTTCTTGAGTTTGAAGAGATAACCCCTCATGTATATTTCTTTTTTTTTTTAAAGATAGAGAGATTGAGAGAGAGAATTTTTTAATATTTATTTTTTAGTTTTCTGTGGATACAACATCTCTGTTGGTATGTGGTGCTGAGGATAGAACCTGGGCCGCACGCATGCCAGGTGAGCGCACTACCGCTTGAGTCACATCCCCAGCCCCTCAGGTATCTATCTTGACCTTATCCCTGAATTAATTTTTAAAATCTTAAGCTAATCTGCACGAATTTGTGTGATTTACCAATAAAGAAGTTCAATGTGGCAAAATATAAAAATGGCATGATATTTATATGTAGATAAAATATTCCACAAAACTATTTGATTAATTTAGAAAAGAGAGTAGAAGTTGAACAATAAAAACATTAGAAGAGCTGTAAAAAAAAAAATCTTCATTTTTGAGATTGTTCCTCTTCCCAGCTATATCCTCAAAGGCTAATTTTTGTAGATTAATTTTCTTATTTTTAAGAAAAACAGAATCTGAAGAACTTTAAAATGTTAGTGGAGAGCTTGACCTTACCAGCTGAGAAAATAACACTCTTCTTTTTATTAATCTTTCCAGTGACAGTTCTTTTCAATATGATATTTAAGGAAAGGAAGTAGCTTGGTGACTCAGCAGCAAGTAACCAAGTTCCAAGTTAGATGAACAGTGGACACATGGCACAGTGACCCGAACAAGTAAGGAGCCGTGGGAAAGTCCAGGGAGACTGAGGGGAAAGGACTAGCAGTCACAGAATGGAAGGATAAATAGGTGGGTGTGCCGTCACAAGGAGAAGATGGAGAACTCTTGGAGAATTTTGAAGACTCGGGGGACAAATTAAATGAAAATTGTTCCTGGAAAAGAAGATCAGAAACACAGATGGTAGACAATATGGTTCTGCTTCTTTCAGAACTGCACTATGGTTTAATAGAATCCCCTGCAACCTGGGGAAAAAATTATTAGAATAGGAAATGTCATAGTCAACACAGGAAGGGATTGCAAGTAAAAATGTCTGCCACCTGGTAGATAAGGGTGGCAGTGAAACAAGATTCCCTAAACCATTTCTTCAGAGACCAAATAAAGACAACCTATTGAGACTATCATGGGAGTAGCCATGAACAGCTGCACAAGAAGAGAAAAATCTTCATTATAATAATTCAAATTTATTTCTTGGTGAATCGAGTATTTTTTTCTGAAAAAGACAAAATTCTTCTGTTATACTCACATTTATATTTGAGCAAATGAATGGCCTCCAAAAATCACTTTAAATTGTTTAAAAATGCGTGTTCTCTCTCATACGTACATAACATGTGATGTCTTGTATACACTATAGCATTTTTAAGAGACAACCCAAACCCATAACTTCTTACCACACCATGAAATCTATTTCAAATCCATTCTTTGCACTATTAGTTGCTGTTCATAATACATCCAGGAAAAGCTATTAAAAATTATATTCTTGGTACTCTCCTAGAGAATTCATCATCCCATGGTTTTATTAGTATTTGACTTAATATCATCACTGTATCTATTAATGCATTTGAATCAAATTATTTAAGAACAGAAAAATGCACACGTGCATTTTCATAGTTCTAATGAGCCATGATATTTTATGCATTTACACCTTTGTTATTATTGGCCTCTGCCTGAAAGAACTCCTACCCACCCGATTCTCATTCCCTCTGTCAAGAAACACCTACTCAGTTCATCTGTAGAAATCCTTTTCTAACTCCTTCAGCTGAACACATCACTTAAAACCTTTACTGTGTCTTTTTCCACAGACATGTGCAATGGGTTATATTTGTTTAGGTACAGGTCACCCACACACACACACACACACAGTGGCCATATAAGATTATAAATACACTATTTATCTTTGTTTACACTGAGCCTATTAATCTTAATGTAGTGATTAATATATGCTCTATAAATGTTAAAGGGCGAGTGAGCATATAAAACTTCATAGTTTATTAACACTTCATCACATTCTAATCTTTTTACATCACAAGTACCTAGGGAAGCTGTCATTCATCCTGTTGGTACTAAAGGAACGAAGGCTGGAAGTGTCTCCTATCCTACAGTTAACATGGAGCAGATTTTATTAAAAAAAAAAAAACTGCTTCTCCTGTTCTAAACCATCTCTCATTGAACAGCTAAATATGTTTTTGAAATTGTATTTTTAAAAATCTGCAAATGGTTTTGGCAAAGCTAACTAAATATCTGCTACACATATTTGGATCTGTAAATATATTTTTAATTCCATATTTAAAATAAGCCTTGCCAGATCCAACCAGTTGCATAAACCTGAGTTAACATCAACATAGCACATTACCTTATTTTACATGTAGGATGGCTAGGCACTCCAACCCAAAATGCTTCAGCTAGTCTGTTTTGACTTTTGGATTGTTTTGAATTTTCAACAGATGGTTTAAGGCTCCTTTTTCCCAACCTAGTTTGAACTCCGTATACTATGTAAGAGGAAGGTGATCTCAAGTTGGGGAGGCCAAGTCTACTGACAGACACAACACAAACCAACAAAGGGGATCACATTCCTGAGTTAGAGCTTACACTTTGACCAAAAGCCTTGTCTTAAAATAAGTTATACTCCAGAAAAGAAATATATCCACAAAAGAAAGCCATTTTGTTCTAGAGAGAGAAGTAAAACCATGTTTCGGTCAAGCAAACTCCTGTCTTAGTGATGGAAGGAGTTCAGAATATACTACCCCAAAATAGGTACCTGTACATTGACCATCTTGAGTTAAGGCACCTGAAATATGGCAGATGCAAGAAGAGCAGGCTGACCTTCCTGTCTTTTCTTAAGTCAGTAGGTATCCTTTTGTGTCAGTAGGAAAGTATTGTTTTTTTGTTATTGTTGTTGTTGTTGTTGTTATGGTTTTTGGTTTTGGTTTTTTGTTTGTTTATTTATTTGTTTATTTGGGTACTGGGTACTGAACCCAGGGGCATGTAAGCCACATTCCTGGCCCTTTTTTTATTTTGAGGTAGATTCTCATTAAGTTGCTTAGGGTCTCTCTAAGATGCTGAGGCTGGCTTTGAACACGCAATCCTCCAGCATTGGGATTATAGATGTGCAACACCACACTCAGCAGAAAGTTATCATTTTTAAGCATCAAAGACAAGAAGTCAAGGACAAGGGTAATATGTTCAAACAAACCTTGCTAAACTAATTGAGATCTTCCCAGTTGCTTCCCCATGATCGACAACCTTAGCACAAACCCCGTTGTCTCTTCACATTTTCAGAGTTTATTGCTCTGTGTAGAACTTGTATATAGTATAAGTATTATTTTTACTTTTTATTTGCTCTTTTTAACTATACATGACAGTAGAATGTATTTTGATGTATCACACCTCCATGGAGTATAACTTCCCATTTTTGTGGTTGTACATGATGTGGATTTACACTTGTTGTATATTCATATATGAACATGGGAAAGTTATAAGTATTTGACACTAACTGCTTCTTTGGGTCTTCATTGCCCTTCTTAGGCTCCCATGTACATGTAAACATCTGTATGCTTTTCTCCTATTCATCTGTAATATGTCCATTTAATTCTCTAGCCCAGTCATAGAACCTGAGTAGAGGTCAAGTTCTGCCTCTTTCATTGATTGTGCCAGGCATAGAAGTAAGAAAGCCATTAACAATGGTTCTCTAAAACTCTTCTTTCCTTGGAACTGATATTTGTTTATCCCTTGAGAATGAACCAACACAGAAGGACAAATACCACATATCTTCTCTCAAATATGGAGGCTAAAAAGTCAATCTGAGTGTTTAATAGTAATTATTAGAGGCTAGAAAGGGCATGAGGATGGAGAATAGGAGGCTGATTAAGGGGTACAAAACACAGAAGTGATATGTTCTGGTGTTTTACAGCACAGTGGGGTGATTAGAGTTCCCAATAACCCATTATGTATTTTATTAGTAATTGGAAAGTGGGAGCTCAAAGGCTTCAAACGCAAAGTAATGATAAGGAGATGGAAATGTCAATTGCCCCAAAATAATCAGTGCCTAGTTAAATCCAATGCGCATCTCTGTTACCACGTGATAATAAAAGTTTGAAATAACTTTTCTGACTTGTGGTTCCAGGAATATCTCTGCCTTTTTTTCTCTGGTATCAAGCCTAAAAGCATACATCCAATTTTAAAAAATGAAATTTCTTGACTGAAGATGTGATTCAAGTTCTTTTCTCAACACTTAGGTAAGCCACTGTGATACAGGCAGTGAGGTAAGTGCCTTTTCTTCTGGCCTTCACTGGGTGGAGCACCCGTACTTGTCTGTATTGCCAAGAGGACAGAGCACACACCTGTGCACAGCCATCTGCACACCTCGAGTGAGCACTTTGCTCAAGAAACATAGGCAAGTGAGACCATTATTGATTTAAAAAAAGGAACATTAACGGCATAGGAACCTAAATCATCAAACAATAAAAGTAAATCAGTATGGGCATTCATTCAAAGCCTCAGATGCCCACTGTGTGCATAACCATAGTTTGCCCAGTGAATTCAGAGAGTAGTAATGCTTTCAAAGATAATAGACTCTAAATGGTTCTTTTTCCATATACTCACCTAGATAATTTTAAAGTATAAGTTTTGTTTTGTTTTGTTAATAGTAGAAAACAGTCTGTAATCTCAGCAACTCAGGAAACTGAGGCAGAAGATCATGAATTCAAAGCCAGCCTCAGCAACCCAGTGAGACCCTAAGCAACTTAGTAAGACCTTGTCTCAAAATAAAATATAAAAGGACTGCAGATGTGTTTCAGTGGTTAGGCACCCCTAGGTTCAAACCCTGACACCCCCCAAAAAAGGGCAGGGGGGAGAGAATTACCATAAAAGTAAATATATAAAACAAGTTAAAATATGGTGATGGAAATTCTTTATCTTAATGTTTAGAAACAATGCATTCTCCTTGTTGTTATAGAAATGAAATAATGGATCCTATTCCTGGGTCTATTGTTTGTCAGTCCCACAACCCCATCAATAAAATAGTCTTCATCTATTAACTGAAGGTGATGAGAATGAGGTCATGGAAGTGAGAATACTTTCTTCTCTGTGAAATGCTTTACAAATGGCATCAATCCTATTGGTTGATCCAGAGGTGATGTAATTGGTGTACCTGTCAAAGCCAAGAGCTAGAGAATCAAGAATGAGATAAGACATGAAGTGATCATGGCTGTGGGAGGTTGTATTTTTACAATAATAAAAAACGGTGTCCTTTCCATTTCTCTAAAGTATGGCCAAGTTGAATAGCAATGTAGTAATTCCACTTCTAGTCCATGCATTATTTTTGAAATTGCTGCCCAACTGAAATTGGTTGTAATAATACTCTTGAGTGTGACAAATAAGAAATTGTGGTTTCTCTGTTGATGTCACCTACATACTGTCCTTTAACCTCTGGTCCTGTTCTCTACCCTGTTTTGTCGTACAAACATCTCCTGCATTAGAAGGGACTGGTTTCAGAAGCATCTTCTACATTCATAACATCAGACTGAAAGTAGATCCTTCTGGGACCTTCCTGATTTCAAGCTCAATATGCATTTTCCTTTCACAGTTTCATCTCCTATTTAACCTGCAGTCTATCCTTAATATTGCAGAATCTTTCTTTCTTTCTCTTCTTTTCTTTTCTTCTTTCTTTTTCTTTCTTCTTTCTTTCTCTCTTTCTTTCTTTCTTTCGTGTGTGGTGGTGGTTTTGTTTGTTTGTTATACCTTACACTACCTACCCATCCAGCTCCTCTCTGGCATCAATAAACTTCAAAGTGAACCTGGGCATATAGGCCAAGTCATTTGGGCTGTGTAGCTGAGTGATATTCTGATGCTCATGGATCCCACAAGACTACCTGTCCTATTCCGCCTTACCTACCCCAACTTCTGCTTTCCTATGCTTTCCCCAGGCCTCTGTGTGTACTTTTTGCAAATATGCAGTTACAGCCAAAGTGCACAGGTGGTCACAGAGTTTCCCTCTGTTGATGAGAGCTCACTACATCCCGAGGCCAATGTCTATCTGCCAAGGCACTGCAAAGCCTCCAAGCTAAGGATGAGGTCATTAACTTTCTTCTGTTTCCCTTATGAGATAAACCACATCAAGCTTTCCTGACCCACCCTTTTGGCCCACGCTTGTAAGTTACAGCCATGCTTCCCACTGCCAAAGGTGTTGGTGTCAGACACTGGCTGGGGAAGAGTGGATCCTGTACACTTGCCTCATTAGTAGGCTCTGAGGAACGACCCCAGGGAGCTAGATGAGTACCTGCTGCTAGCTTGTTTTCCACAGTTGTTGACCTGAGAACATCCAGAATCTCAGCCTCGGCCCTAAAGTAACTTGTACTCTGTGCTGTTCATTCTAGGAAAAGCAGAGGACAGGAGGACAGTGTAGGTGCTTCTCCCTGCCCACTCCCAAGTGATAGCAAATGTCATAAATTCAGAGGTCTTGTCATCAGAAGCTGAACTCATCTGTTTTACTGAAATGAAGGATATCTTATTTTGATTTACAGTACAAGTTTCTGTTTCAAACAATACTATCTAGTATAATGAATCATTTTTACATTCCCTTCCTTGTTACCCAGGCTTAGGTTCTTTACTGTAAGTGTTGTTGGGGTCCCACTCTTCCTCTGCATTGGTTGAATGAGTGTGTTCTCCCAGACTCACCTTGACCTGATGTGCTAAGTTCATAACACAGAGCTTGAAAACGCTAAGGTGCTTAAGCTGTTTAATGGGTTCTTGCATCTCCAAACCAACAGTCCATAATCCCTTCACAGATTAGATGTTGCCTCAGATGTTACTATTTATTAAGCTGTTTCCTTGAAAATAAGCCTCCTTATGGTCAGAGCTTTATTCTCAGGAAAGCAGCTTATATTAAATAAGATAAATTCCCTTCTTATATTCTGGATTAGAACAATTCATTTAGATGGATGGAAACCTAAAAGTATTCTAGGTTAGTTAATGTACCATAATTAAGCCTGCAATGTTTGCCAGTTAGAAGAGAATAACAAGGGCCCCTCCACACACCTGAACTCCCTTGTAAATGTATATAAAGGGTCCAGAACTCCTTTGCATATTAGCTAGTGTATTTTCAATGTTAATCATGCGATAGACATTTTTCTACATTTCTTACTTGTATCACCTTCTTTAATCCTCACTAAAATCTCTTAAGGTAGGATAATAACTCCAATGGGTAAGTACTATCAGTGAACCATTTTAGAGATGGGCAAACTGATGCACAAAGGGAATAGAAAAGAGACCAAGTCACATACCTCACAACTAGGAAATAGAATTTTAATTATAAGCAGGATGGGTCCAACACTAACCCACTTCACTAAGCTGCAACTTTGCTCATAGCATCAACTTTCACATTATTTGCTTTACTAACAGCCAGGACACCGAGAACATAAAGACAAAGGTAACTTGACAAAGGTAACCCAATGTATTCAGAATCGGGGGTAATAGTGAGAAGACAGATCGTGTCCAAACTCCAATCAATGATTACTGTGGGTCCCAAATGAGGAGGAAGAACCAGTAGCTATTGTTTTATTTTTAGCAAACTTGTGGTGTTTATCACAGCACCTGTTCACGATGGCTAGTCTCTGAACATGACAGGTCTCTAACATGACAAACATATATGACTTTTTTCATGTTACCCTCACAATAGTTAAACATCATAATCTCTATAACAAAATTGCAACTTTCAGGTTCAAAAATATTTCTTATTTCTATTTTGCTTATCAGAAGTAAGATGACCAGATACATACGGTTGGATGGGGGGGCTGGGTATGCTTCTCACACCTGCCCACAGGGGAACAGTGAGCAGGATCCTCCATCAGGAACCTCCCCAAGACTATCAAGTGCTACTGATTTCCTTCAGGGCGTATCCTGAGTCCCTCTTGGAGTTGCCCTTCCTAAGCAAAAGGATGTCTCCCAGGAATGGTGGGGGAAGAAGATCCTAAGTAATCTCCCTCTCTCACCTGCTTTGTGAGATCACTAACAGGATTTTGTGAGGAAGAAGGTAGAGTGAGGTGCTCCATGTAGATGAAAGTGTAGAGTTTGATTTTGCATGAACTCTAAGAACAGAACAGCTCTAGAAAAAAAAATTGACATATGATACAAACATTGGAAACTCTAAAGTAAAATCTAATCCTGTTGTTTAAGGAAATGCTACATTATATTTTCACAGGGGAAGGATGTCATGTGTCTATACCTTGGAAATCTTAAAACCAAAGTTTTAAAAAGTGCAGGGCACCAATATGAAGTATCATGTGAAAAAAAAAAAACTTGCAGAGGAAGCCACAAGCTTCCTAAATAAATCTAAAAGTCCAAACACACAAATGGAGGAAAATATTTGTACACTATTTTCTTCACCACTAAAATAGGATTGAAATAACAGACACCTCAAGAAGTAGTTTAGACAGTACCCCATTCCTTATGTTTTCCTAACCCCCTGCACTTGGCCTGTCCTACACCTTCACTATTTCTTGTCTACTAAACTCTTCAGCAGGGGACCTTGCTCATCACTGAGCATTAAGTTCTAGCACAATGCTGAGCCTCTAAAGAGTGCTCAGTAACCAAGTTGCTATGGCCTGAATGTTTGTCATATGTTGAAATCCTAACCTCCAATGTGACAGCATGAGGAGGTAGGGCTTTGGGAAGTGAATGAGTTTAGATGAAGTCATAAGAGTAGGGTCTTCACAATGAAATTAGTGCCCCTCCAAGAAGAGACCAGATCTCTCTTTTCTCTCTCTCCCTCCCTCTCTTTTCTTCCCCTTCCCACTAACCTTATAAGGACCCAGCAAGAAGGCAGCCACCTGAAAGTGAGAAAGCTGTGCCTCTCCAGGAACCAAATGGGCCAGCACCTTGATTTTGAGCTTTCTGGCCTCCAGAACTATGAAAAATAAATAAATGTTTATTGTTTAAGCAATTCCATTAATGTTCCTGTATTTACAGCAGCTTAAGAAGACTAATACATACATATTCATTGACTGGCAATGAACAAATAAGCAAAGCTGGATATCAAATCACAAGTGAAAAAAACTACACTTATTTCCAAACAATGGGAAAGAATGCTTCAGCTGAACCCTTCACAATAAAGAATTGTAGTGAAGGAAGGCTTCAATTGGACTTTACAAAAAAAAAAAAAGAAAAACGGGTTTTTCATCAAAACAGTCATCCATACGAACAACAAAAAATAGGGGTGGGTATGTAGGACAAGATGCCATGTAATGACAGTGACACTTATCTTCAGATTTCCTTTAACAGAAAGGATTTTGTTGACTATACATTTTAAATAGCATTTGACAAGTTACTTGGAGCGTGCTGATACGCTCAGTCTGTTTCTCATGACACAGTCTAGTAATTGTTGCACTTAGAGATCTATTAACAAGAATGATGCATCTAATGGTCAGGGAATAAGCAAATTGTTCTGCTCTTTATTGCTGATGACAAGGAGGTTTTGTTTACTTTGACTAATCTGTATATTAAAGCTCTCTATGGAGTCATCCAATACTGTCATGTCCAATGTACATACAGTAAACAAAAAGTATCTTTGCAACTTTGCATCGTCTGCCATGAAGCCTATATGCAGAAGTTTATTGCTACAAACATTTTTCCCCCTGAAGTTAACTGAAAACAGCTTGGAAAGAAGAACTCTACAGCAACTTTCTGGCTCATCAGCACAAGGACAGCCTAGGACCTACTGACTGAAATGTCAGAAGAAGTTTATATTCATTCTTCTGCAGTTTGGATCAATTAAGTAGAACAACACAGGGGCCTTTTTCAATTACAGTAGAATGCAATCTACTGGCAATCTGTTGGGCGGAGAGTTTTAGGTCTCATGTTTATCATGTTTGAAAAGGAATAATTTCCTTTCGGCATAGAAAAGGATGCAAACAATGTGATGTTTAAGCAATTCCATTAATGTGAAGAAGAAAAAGTCCTCTTTCACTGTTGTACCCTTTCCTGTCCTACAAGAACTGCAACTTGCTTGGAAAATAAATAAATGAATGAAAAACAGACCTGAAGCCAGCAATTTCTGGGGGCCATTGGTAATGAAGCATCTCTACCTCATTCTTAAATCAACCAAAGAAAACAGCCCAAAGGAAGTCTGTGGAATGGAGGGGGATGAGCAGGCAGTGTAGGTGTTGGCACAGAAAGGGGAAAACAGGGAAGACACACTGTCCCTTCCATCAGAATTTCTGCCTTTATCAGCCTTGGTCATATATTTTTACTTGTTCTCATAACTCTGGGAAAGAATTTTCACCCCATTAAAATTTTTACTCCACCCTGTGCTTCAGGAAGTGTTCAAACTAAGCCAGATAAATTTTTGGTGATAGGTTGCTTATCTCTATGATCATGTAACAATGAAAAATCTCATGGAAAAGTGGGAAATAAAATGTCTATAAACAGGTTTAAATACATATGATGCAGCTGTTCAGTAAGTTTATGATTTAATTTTTAACTGTCTAGAAGAAGCAAGCTGAGAGACTAGAGCCATAAGCAGACTGCAAAAGACCCAGGTCATGAACTAAACTCATAAAAAAATGAAGCAAAAAAAAAAAAAGAATTCTGTTCACCCACCCAAAGTAGGATATAAATTTATGTTTTCATAATAGCAGGATCTTAATTGTGGTGAAAGGTTGTCTGACATTTTGCAAAACCAGAGATGAGCCATTTAGGTCCACATTGTCTCTTACGTCGTATCTAGGTCCTGAAGGATTCACTATATTGTCTTGAATTCTTTAGGGACAAATACTATTTCTTATGAATCTCCTCAGTTCCTTGCAGAATGCCTGCCATTTAGTAAGAGCTCACTGATAGAAATTTTTTCTTTCATTTATTGGCCTGCGAACACATTCCAAGTGTCAGAACATGTGTGTCACCTAAAGCTCTCATGCCCTACTCTCAAGTGAGCAAACTGGGACTTTGGAAAGTTAAATCAATTTGCTCATTATAGCAGAGCTAAACGGTGGTGAACCAGAGTTAGAACCCAGGCCTGACACTGAAGGCCATGTACTCAAGCCCCATACCATACTGCCTCAAACCATAATAAATGTAAATTGAATTAATGAATAAATAAATCTCTACTTGTAGAAATCTACACTCAAATCCAAGTATAACAGCCTGTATGAATACTCTAAGAATGCCTAAAACCATTTAACAAAGGGAAAGGTGACAAAATATAAATACAGAGCTGAGAAAGTCTCAGAGAGTGTAGATAATGACCAGAGCTAAGAGGAAATGGAAGAAATGATGGAAGATTAGAATAAAGAGATGCTTATACTCTGGCCATGAGGGCTATGAGGAATGTCAGACTAAGGAAGGAGGGAGTAAAGCAAAAGAGAGAGCAGATGCAGATAATAGTTTTGTCATGATCAAGGAAATAGGAAATAAGAATTAAGAAAGCAAGGCATTGAGAATAAAGAATAAGGCTTCAGCATGGAAGGTTGTTGAGAGCCACAGCCAAAGGGGCCCCAGCAAACTTCCAGCTGCCAGCAAACTTCCAGCTGCCGGCTGATGATTGGCTCACAGCGGCCCCAGCAACATCTAGCTGATTGGCTCCTCTGCGGTGATGTTCATTGGGCTGTTTCCCCACCCTTCAGACTGCCAGATGATGATTGGCTCACAGCGGCCCTAGCAACATCTAGCTGATTGGCTCCTTTGCGGTGATGCTCATTGGGCTGTTTCCCTGCCCTTTCTGACCACAGAGCTGCCATTGGGGGACTTCTTTGGCTCCGCCCACACGACCCAGCCAATCGGCCTCAAGAGTAGGAGGATTAGGGGAGGTGGAGAGGCTGGTGTGGGGGTAAGAGGCTTGTGGGAAGCTGGTGGTGGCAGTTGGGCTCTGAGGGTTTTTTCCTGAGGAGCTGTTTTGTTTGGCGTGTGTAGTTCTAAAAATAAAGTTAGTTTCTTTTGACAAGTGGCTCCTGAACTGTGCCCAGCCAGACTGCAGCAGAAGGTGTAGAGAAGTGAAATCAGGAAATGCAGCTGCTGGTTGGATGTGAGAAAGAAAGGAGAACAAAATCATAGTAAGGGTCAGAGCCTGAACATCAGACAGAATGTGGGGGCCATGAACCAACATGACCAAGAGGAGAAAAGGAATCAAAAGGAAGGTGATGGTTTCAATTTTGAAAAATTTTTAATTGAAAAACCTCCAAGTGGATTACAGAAGATGAAATTGTTTACTACTGCACCATCACTTATTGACCAAATCACAAATATTTATTTAATGCTTACTCTGTGTTAATCCTCTGCCAAGTATTTACAGTCTGGTAGAAAGACTGACATTTGAAACAAGAATTTATGATAATTGCTAAAGGAAGGAGCATTAAGTGATTCCCATCCTCCTTGGTATCACCATAAGGATATCTAAAGAACAAAAGCATTAGAGAGTGGAGAAGGGCTCAGTGTTCCTAGATGCTTCCATCATCTCCTAGCATCAGAGGACCCTCCCTTTATTTTCCTCATTTAGCTTGTTCTTGATGCATAGGGTAAAAACACAAATCCTGGTTTCTCCAATTTGTAACTATTCCTTAGTCTGTCGGGTGAGCAGGTGCAAAATCAAAATTCAAAATTCTCCTAAGCAACTAGAATAAAGGCAGCCTAAGAGAAAAATGATTGGAAATTTGATTTGATAATATTTTATATGAAAAAATATCTGATATTTCATTGAACCCCAAGGTCAATAAAAGCCAAAGTGTAAACTGATTTATATTAATAAAAGTTAAATTTCAGGGGAAAAATCCATCATATTCTTTTACTGATAAGGATAGCATCTGAGTAGTCTGCTGAATTTTATATATTAGTTTTTACTTGAAACTTTACAAACTTTAGCAACATAGAGAGAATAGCAAGAAAGATGAAGAATGTGACATATTATATGACATTTCAAAAAGGAACTAGAGAACTGAGGAGATGTAACCCAGAAAGCACTCAAAGGCATAAGGGATATAATATTACCTTACATTATTTAAAGCATAGTAATATGGAAGAAGAAGTAATTTTCACCTAAATTGGTCCACAGAGTATAACTTGAAGCAGATAGCAGGCATTAGAGGTACTATTCACTCTGTTTAAGGAAGAACTTCCTAAAAACCATAGCTACTTAATAATAAAATAGATATAAGTCAAATTAACTTGACAGAAATTGTCAAGTATGTGTCACTGTTGTGGAAGGAAAGTTGGAATTGGATGAAAGGTTTGTTTTTATAAGCATATCTCTAATATTTGATGACCCTTCACTATCTAAAAGATCACAGGAAAACTCCGAGGGCTGTATTGAATCAGTAAAATATATTGGACAAGTTAGAATTTAGAATACAGCATCTTGTATTTGAATCTTGATTCTGCAATTTTAAGTTGTGTCATTTAACCAAAACTCGGTTTCCTCATGTAAGAACGGTAACAATAATGCCTGCCTATATTATCATTATGAGAAAATGTATAAAACAAAACAATGTATGTGATACACTTTATATTTAAAAATGCTATTTTTGGTGTATTTTATTTGTTCATTTTAGGTATACATGAGAGTAGAGTGTATTTTGACATATTGTTATACATGAAGTATGGTATATTCACATGAAGTATAACTTACTGTAATTAGGATCTCAGTCTTGTGGTTGTACATGATGTAAAGTTTCACTGTGGTGTATTCATATATGAATATAGGAATTTTATGTCCAATGGAGACTGTCATTCTAAGTGAAATAAGCCAATCCCCAAACAGCAAAGGTCAAATGTTCTAGGAAGTGGATGCTAACACACAATAAGGAGCGGGGGCGGGGGTAGAATTTCAGTGGATTAGATAAAAGGGAATGAAGAGAAGGGAGGAGGGATAGGAATCAGAGAGATAGTAAAATGAATTGAAAAATGCTAGTATTTTATTTTATTTATAATTAACATAGACTTTTGTATTGGGCACAATGTGATGTTTCAACATGTGTATATATTCTATAATTATCAAATCAAGGTAATTAACCATATGTTATCACCACAAAGAAATATTTATTATTTCTTTGTGGTGATAACAGTCAAGATCCTCTTTTCTACCTATTTTGAAATATAGAATACATTATTACCATCTATATTCACCCTACTGTGTTCAGAACCAGGACACCAATACCTTAGTGGGTATTAATAGAAAGAACTTATTCATCCTAACTGTAATTTTGTACCCTTTGGCCAACCTCTCCCCATCTTTCCCTCCTCCCTACTTCCCCCAGACTCTGGTAATCACTATTCAACTCTCTACTTGTACAAGATTAGCATTTTTAGATTCCACATATGAGTGATGTCATGTAATATGTGTTTTTGTGTCTAGCTTATTTCACTTAGCAGAATGTTCTCCAGGTTCATCCATGTTGTCACAAACGACAGGATTTCATTTTGTATAGCTGAATCCTATTTCATTGTGTACATATACCATATTTTCTTTATTCATTCATCGATTCATAGATATTAAGACTGATTTCAGGTCTGGGGATGTGGCTCAAGCGATAGCACGCTCACCTGGCATGCATGCGGCCTGGGTTCGATCCTCGCACCACATACAAACAAAGATGTTGTGTCTGCCAAAAACTAAAAAAAATATATATATATATTAAAAACTCACTCTCTCTCTCTCTCTCTTAAAAAAAAAGATTGATTTCAATCTCTTGGCTATTATGAATAATGCTGCAATAAGAATAGAAGTATGGATAACTCTTTGACATATAGATAATATTTCCCTTGGATATATACACAGTAGTGGGATTGCTTGGTCATATTCAGTTTTTAATTTTTTGAAAAAACATGCCTACTATTCTCCACAATGAATATATTAATTTACATTTGTATCAATAGCATTATAAGAATTCCCCTTTCTCCACATCCTTATCAACAGTTTTTTGTTGTTGATGTCTTTTTTTATAATACCCATTTACACTGGGGTGAGATAATATCTCATTGTGATTTTGATGTGCATTTCCCTAACAATTAGTAAAGCTGAGCATTTTTCATAGACCTGATGGCCATTTATGTCTTCTTCTGAGATATGCCTATTCAGGTCTTTTGCCCATTTTTCCACTCATTTTATTGTATACTATTGAGTTGCCATACTTTTATTAGATAAAATAGACTCTAAGTCAAAGATGGTAAGAAAAAATTATAAGAATGTCATTATAAAATGATAATAGGGTCTCTATATCAAGAGGATATGACAATTATAAATATGTGTACCAGCACCAGGGCACCTAAATATATAATGCAAATATTAGTAGTCCTAAAGAGAGATATTAACTTCAACCTGACAATAGTAGAAAACTTTAACACCCCACTTTCAGCATGACCACATCATCAAGACTGAAAATCAACAAAGAAACATTGGAGGTAGACTGCATTCTAGACCAAATGGGCCTAACAGACATTTACAGAATGTCCCATATAACAGGAGAAACACATTTTTCTCACACTCACATGAAACATTCCTCAGAATAGAGCATATGTTGGGCCACAAAACAAGTTTTAACAAATTTTTAAAAATAAAAATCATATCAAGTATTATTTCTGACAAAAAGATAATAAAATTCAAAATTTATATAACACAAGGAACTTAAGACACTGTATAAATATTTGGAAATTAAACAACATGCTCCACACAATAAATGGGTCAATGAAAAAAAAAATTCTTTAATTCTGAAAATTCCTTGAGACAAAAAAAATAACACACACAAAAAAACAAATAATCTAATCAATAAATAGGCAAAGGAACTGAAAAGGCACTTCACAGAAGAAGAAATTTAATTGGTCAACATGATATGAAAAAATGTTCAACATGTCTAGCAATTACAGAAATGCAAATTGAAACTACACTGAGATTTCATCTCACTCCAATCAGAATCGAAATCATCAAGAATACAAGTAATGATAAACATTGTCAGGGGTGTTAGAGAAAAGGTACACTCATACATAGATGGTGTGAATATAAATTGGTAAAACCACTCTGGAAAGCAGTATGGAGATTCCTCAGAAAATTTGGAATGGAATCACTATTTGACCCAGTTATTCCACTCCTCAGTACCCAAAGGACTTAAAATCAGAATACTACAGTGACACAGCCACATCAATGTTTATAGAAGATTGACTCACAATAGCTAATCTATGAAATCAATCTAGGTGCCCTTCAACAAGTGAATAGTATTAAAAACTGGGTGTATATATACACAATGGAATATTACTTAGCCATAAAGGAGAATAAAACAATGGCATTTGCTGGCAAATGGATGGAACTGGAGACTATTCTAAGTCAAATAAGCAAATCCCCAACAACCAAGAGTTGAATGTTCTCTCTGATGTGTGGATGCTAACACACAATGGGGGAGAGGATAGAAGTTCACTGGATTAGACAAAGGGCAATGATGAGAATCGAGGGAGGATGGGAATAGGAGAGACAGTAGAATGAATCAGACATAACTTTCCTATGTTCATAGATGGATACATGACCAGTGTAACTCCACATCATGTACAACCATAAGGAAGGGAAGTTATACTCCAAGTATGTATGATATATCAAAATATACTGTGGTGTATGTTCTAAAAAGAACAAATTTAAAATTGAAAAAAAGAGTAAGTCCTTGTGACAAATGAAACTGGAAAATACAACTTGCACAAACCTATCAGATACAGCAAAAGTAGTACTAAAAGGGAAATTTATAGCAGTAAATGCCTACATTAAAAATATAGAAAGCTCTTAGGTAAATAACCTCAATATTATGCCTGAAGGAACTAGAAAAACAAGGAGAAATAAAATCCAAAGTTAGTAGAAGGAAAGAAATAATCAGGATAAGAGCATAAGTAACTCAATTAGAGATTAAAAAAATACAAAACATCAATGAAACAAGATGCTGGTTTTTTGAAAGATAAAATCAACAAACCTTAGATAGACTAAGAACAAAACAGAGAAGATTTAAATAAATAAAATCAGAAATGAAAAAGGAGACATTACAAATAATACCAAAGAAGTTAAAAGATTGGGAGAAACTAGTGTGAACAACTATAATCCAATTAATTAGAAAAACCTAGAAAAAATAGGTAAATAGCTAAAAATATATAACCTACCAAGACTAAATCATGATGTAATAGAAAACCTGAACATGCCAATAATTTGTAAGAACATTAAAGAGGTAATTAAAAGTCTCTCATGAATAAAAGCCCAAGAATCACTGTCCTGCTGAATTCTACCAAACATTTAAAGAATAACTAAAACCAATTCTACTCAAGGCCCTGATTCCAAAATCAGACAAGAATTCACCAAGTGAAAAAAAAAAGATGAAGAAGGAAAAGGAAAAAACTAAATAAAACTACAGGTCAATATCCCTGATGGATGAAAATAACCTCCATAAGATACTTGTAAAACCAAATTCAACAGCACATTTAAAAAGATGGTTAACCCAATCAAGAAAGATTTATCCCAGGAAGTCAAGTTCAACACATGTAAATCATTAAGAACACTACATCACATTAATAGAATCAAAGATAAAATTCATAAGATTACTTTAACAGATAGAAAAATCATTTTATAAAACTCAACATATCTTCATAATCAAAGTCAAAACATCAGGCACAGATGAAATCAACTTTAACAAAATAAAGGCCATGTATATGACAAACCCACAGCTAACATCACTCTGAGCAGGAAAACCTTGAAATTTTTTTCTCTAATATTTGGAATGAGTTAGGATGCCCACTTTCAAGGTATTATTCAATAATGTACTAGAAATCCAATCCAGAAATATTAGGCAAGATAAAGAAAGAAATGGCATCCAAATTGCAAAGGAAGAAGTCTAATTTCCCTATTTGGATATAACATGATTACAAATATAGAAGACCCTAAAGACTACACAAAATACTGTTGCAACTAATAATAAATTCACTAAGATTACAAAATACAAATCCAACATATAAAAAGAAGTAAGGTTTCTGTACACCAATAGCAAACTATCCAGAAAAGAAATTCCATTTGTAATAGCTATCCAAAAAACTTCAAAACTGAGGAATTAATTTAATATTGAGGTAAAAAATGTCTACAATGAGAAATATAAAAATTTATGAAATAAATTGAAGAGAACACAAATAAATTGGGAGAAAAAATTCATGTTTATGAGTTGGAAGAACTAATTTTATTAAAATTTCCAAACTTCTCAAAGCTGTCTACAAATTCAACACAATTTCTACTTTAAAAAAAAGACTTCTTTGACAGAAACAGAAAAAAAAATCTTAAAATTTGTTAGAAATCACAAAAGAGACCAAATAACAAAAGCAATCTTAAGCAAAATGAATAAAGCTACAGATATCACTCCACTTGACTTCAAAATATACCACAAGAATATAATGTAATCAAAACAGCATGGTACTAGCATAAGCACACACAGAAACCAACAGAATAGAGAACCTAGAAATAATCCATTGATTTACTGCCAACTCATTTTCAACAAAGTCTCCAATAACACACACTGGAGAAAGGATGGTTTCTTCAATAAGTGATAATGGAAAACTAGATATCCACAGGCAGAAGAGTGAAACTAGAACCAGTCTCTCACTATATACAAAAATCGACTTGAAATGGATCAAAGACTTAAACATATGAGTCCAAACTATGAAACTACTAGACATTAGAAAAACATTTCAGGACATGGGAGTGGACAAGGATTTTGGGGGACAAGACTTCAAATTCATAGGCAACAAGAGTATAAATTAGACAAATGGGATTGTATTAAACTAAAATTGTTATGCACAACAAATGAAATAATCATGAGTGAAGAGGCAATCTACAGAATGGGAGAAAATATTTGAAAACTATGCATCTGAGAAGGGTGTAATAACTGGTAAAAGAAACTAAATTACTTGGGTTTTCTCCTTTTTTTTCACCATGAAAAGTTAGTCGTATACTCTTGATCAAGAAATTGGAACTCCTCTGTCCTCATTAAATGTATATTCCAGTGAAAAATTGTTTGTTTGTTTTTAAGTTTAGCCCAGACCATGCATCTTAAAATATCAAGAAGTGTGATCTCAGGTAGTAACTAAAACCTTGTGTAAATGACCTTTTTATGTACATTTTCAGGATCTGTTTCTTAATGTTGCCTATTGCTAAAATATTTTGTTTCACAGTAACATCAATTGCTACAAAAAAAGAATTGTTTTTGAAAATCATTATGTGCATGTAAAGAATTTAAATTCTAGAATTTATTTTTGTTTAACAAGTAAGTGCCACATTTTTTCCATTCTGTTTTAACTCTGATGTTTTATAATATGCTTATAAAGATCAGGTCTCAATCCCAGTACTAACTTGAAATTATTCTGCTTTTCCCTTTTTCCCTTAGAATTATCTAGCTTCTGTAATTTTTTCCAGACTAAAATAGCTTTTCAGGAAAAGAAGAGAGAGTCCTGATACCAATTTACTCAAACAGAGCCCACACTGATGGGTTGTTGAGCCAGGACTGAGGTGCAATTTCTTTGCATACAGATTCTCCAGCAAATGCCAACTCTTTCTTTCTTTTTTTTTTCCTGATGTTTCCACTGTCCAAACTACTTGTCAACCATTTCTAACTCTGATATAGAGACAAAGTTGTATTGGGATATCTGAGACTTTGACCCAATGGTGCATTTATTTTTCCCCCTTTTATTGGTACATTATAATTATACAGTGTGATTTGCTATGATATATTCATATATGCACACAATAAAACAGTATGATTTGACCAATTTCATTCCCCCAGTAATACCTCTTTCCTTACCCTCCCTCCCCCTGATCCCTTTCTTCTATTTTACTGGTGTCCATTGTATTTTTAATTTGTTCTAATTAGCTATACATGACAGAATAATGCATTTGGATACATTGCACACAAATGGAGCACAACTTCTCATTCCTCTGGCTGTACAAGGTGTAATCACACCAGTAGTGTAATCATACATGTATATAGAGTAATAATATCTGTCTCATTCTACCATTGTTCCCATTCCCGCAGCCCAGCCCTCCCCTCACTCCCCTCTGTGCAATCCAAAGTTCCTTAATTCTGTCCTCCCCCTTCAGCTCCCCCCCCCCGCATTATGGATCAGTATCCTCTGATCAGAGAAAACATTTGACCTTCGGTTTTTGGGGATCGGCTTATTTCACTTAGCATGACATTCTCTAGTTCCATCCATTTACCTGCAAATGACATAATTTCATTTTTCTTTAAAGCTGAGTAATATTCCATTTTGTATGTGTACCACATTTTCTTTATCCATTCATCTGTTGAATGGCATCTAGTTTGTTTCCATAGTTCAGCTATTGTGAATTGAGCTGCTATAAACATTGATAAAGCTGTGTCACTATAGTATTCTGATTTTAAGTCCTTTGGGTTTAGACCAAGGAGTGGGATAGTTGGGTCAAATGGTGGTTCCATTCCAAGTTTTCTGAAGAATTTCCCTACTGGTTTCCATGGTTGTTGCACCAATTTGCAGTCCCACCAGCAATGAATGAGTGTACCATTTTCCCCACATCCTCCATAACGCTTATTATTGCTTGTATTCTTGACAATTGCCATTCTGACTGAAGTAAGATGAAATCTTACAGTAGTATTAATTAGCAGTTCTTTAATTTATAGAGACGATGAACATTTTTCCATAGAAATACAATTAACTCATACTAGATAAAGGTGCCCAAAAAAAAATGCATTGGAAAAAAGATAGCCTATCCAACAAATGGTGCTGGGAAAACTGGAAATCCAAATGTAGCAAAATGAAATTAAACCTCTATCTCTCACCCTGCACAAAAGTCAACTCCAAGTGGATCCAAAACTTGGGCACTAGAACAGAGACCCTGTACCTAACAGAAGAAAAAGTAAGCCCAAATCTTCACCATGTCAGCCTAGGACATGATTTCCTTAATAAGACTTCTAAAGCACAGGAAGTAAAGAATCAATAAATGGGATGGATACAAAGTAAAAGGTTTCTTCTCAACAAAGGAAATTATCAATAACATGAAGAGAGAGCCTACAGAATGGGAAAAAGTCTTTACCACACACACATTAAATACAGCAGTTATCTCCAGGATATATAAAGAACTCAAAAAACTTAACACCAAAAAAACCAAATAACCCAATCAATAAATGAGCTAAGGAACTGAACAGATACTTGACAGGGAAGAAATATAATTGATCAATATTGCATTTCTTAGTTGAAAGGTACAGAATAAAATGCAATCTGGGAGAATATTTTGTGTCGTTTTATCAACCAAATAACCAATTACATAATTATATACCCTCTCGAGGATAAGGCATGAAACTTCAGATTTAGACTTAACCTGACAATTGGATATAGCAGGAGGAGTAAAACTGTACTTATGATACAAACTCAAAGCAAGGCTAGTACATAATCTCTTTATAACTAGTCAGGTTTTGTTGTTGTTGTTGTTGGTTGGTAACAGGGTTTGAACCCGGGAGTGCACCTAACCACTGAGCCACATCCCCAGACCTTTTATGTTTTATTTTTGAGAAGGTTCTCTAAAAACTGCTTAGGTCCTCACTGCTAAGGCTGGCTTTGCACTTGTGATCCTCCTGCATCAGCCTCCCCAGTCACTGGAATTACAAACATGTACCAGCACACCTGACAATGAGCCAGTTTTTCAAAAATAATTCCATAGGCTTCATCATTCATCTTGAAATAAGAAAGTGATACATATGGTACTATCTTTCCTTCCAAATATCCAGCAAATATGTAATTATTTTCCCATGTGAGATTTCAAGGTTTCTATACTTTTGGGGATTTATTGGGTTTAATGAAAAACTAAATTAAGATTCATATATGCCAGACCCACACTGGAGCTCAGGCCCCAGCCCAGGACCACCCCAGCAGTCCTGCACGGGAGCCCATGGGGGCCCAGACTAATCCTCCATCTTGGGACACTTCAGCCATCACTATAGCCCTCCCAGAGCAGTAGCCTCCACCATGTAACAACAGACAGGGTCTAGAAGCAGCTACATATTGGAACAGGCAGCCCAAAGTCATTGTAAGTCCCATCCTTTCAGCCCCATCTATGAAAGAGGTTGCACCCCGCCACTGCTATCTCGAATTACCTCCGTTATTGTCACTATCACCTTTGGTTGCAGTAGCATCCATTCAAGATCACCAGCAGGGTCTGGAAGCCCAACATCAAGGTAAAGTACAGGTAATCTGCATGGATACTATGAGATTATAGGGTAGAAACTGTAACACCTCAGATTCACACTACAAGAAAGGAACACACATAGATAACATTGAAAAAAAAAAAAAAACAAGGAAAAAAAGTGCCCCAAACAAACCAGGATACTACAATAACAGAATCCACTGACAGCACAGTTCACAAAATGTCAGAGAAGAAGTTCAGAATGTACATAATTAAAATGATCTGTGAATTAAAGAATGACCTAAATGAGCAAATACAAAAATTGATCACTCCAACAAAGTAAAAAGAGAAATGATATCCTGTCTATGTACAATATATCAAAGTGCATAAATGCATTCTACTGTCATGTATAAATAATTAAAACAATAAAAAATTAATTTTAAAAAGAGATAAGAGAGCAAATACAGGCAACCATTGATCACACCAACAAAGAAATAAAATAGCAAATACAGATAGCAAAAGATTACTTCAAGAAAGAGTTGGAGATTCTGAAAAAAAAAATCAGAAATACTTCAAATGAAGGAAACAATAAACCAAATAAAAAACTCAACAGAAAGCATCACCAACAGACTAAATCAAGACTTAATAAATGGAATGGACTCAAACTAAAAGCTTCTTCTCAGCAAAAGAAACAAACAATGAGGTGAACAGAGAGCCTACATTTTGGGAGTAAATTTTTGCCACACACATATCAGACAGAGCACTAATCTGCAGGATATATAAAGAACTCAAAACATTTAACATGAAAAAAATTAATAAACGGGCTAAGGATGAACAGACACTTCTCAGAAGAAGATATACATTTGATCAACAAATATATGAAAAAATGTTCATCATCTCTAGTAATTAGAGAAATACAAATCAAAACTACTCTAAGATTTCATTTCACACCAGTCAGAATGGCAATTATCAGGAATACAGACAAAAATAAACTTGGCAAGTATGTGGGGGGAAAGGTACACTCATACATTGCTGGTGGGACTGCAAGTTGGTGCAATCAATCTGGATAGCAGTATGGAAATGCCTTAGAAAACTTGGAATGGAACCTCCATTTGACTCATCTATCCCACTCCTCGGTCTATACCCAATGGACTTAAAATCAGCATACTGTAGTAACACAGCCCCATCAATGTTTATAACAGCTCCATTCACAATAACTAAACTGTGGAAGCAATCTAGATGCCCTTCAATAGATGAATAGATAAAGAAACTGTGGTTTATATATACAATGGAATATTACTCAGCGTTAAAAGAGAATAAAATTATGGCAATTTCAGGTAAATGGATGGAGTTGGAGAATATCATGCTAAGCAAAGTAAGCCAATCACAAAACTCCAAAGGCTGAATGTTTTGTCTGGTAAGTGAATGCTGATCCATAATGGGGATGGTGGAGGTGTGGGGAAAATGGAGGAACTTTGATTTGGTAAAGGGGAGGGAGGGAGCAAGAAAGATGATGGAATGAGATGGACATCACTACCCTAGGTACATGCATGACTGCACATATGGTGTGACGCTACATCGTGTACAACCGTAGAAATGTAAAGTTGTGCTGCAATTGTGTGCAATGAATCAAAATGCATTCTGCTGTCATATATACCTAATTAAAATAAATTAATTAATTTTCAAAAAGAGTCTCATATGATTTGATTGCCTTCCAAGTTCTATGAAGTAACTGTGTGAACCCTTATAACTTGACCTCTCTGCCACTACTAGTCCCATGTGTACAGTGTGAGCTCCCTGTAATGGCTTAGATTATTTGCAAACTCCCCACCAGCTCAAACTGTCTATTGTTTGCTCGATTTGGGATTCTTTGATATCCTGTTGAGAAGAAAAATGTGATTATCTAACATTTACATATTATCTAAATGTTAGACGTGGAAATATGGGGAAAGATAGAATTGTTTGGAGTTGGCACAGGTAAAATTACGCTAAATAATTTAAATTGTAGGAATTGGTTAACAGGTTCAAATGTGCAGAAGAAGTTTGTTTGTCTGCTTAACTTTGCCTAAGTCGATGAAATAATACACAAAGTATTCCTCTTCCTAAAACAACCAGATTCATGATGGATATGGTCTGACATAACATGTATATTAAATGGTACTTTTGTAATAATTCTCCACACATCTCTTTTTCACGCACAGTAGGAAAGGAATTATCATCAAGATTTTCCCACTTGCCATTACTTTGGTAGCACCTGAATATAATGTCTAATTTGCACTTTGTTCCACCCACCCCCACCATATATAAGTACAGTGCTTTACAAAGTGTTTTTCTGTTATCTCATTAATCCAGATGACTATCCTACAAAGTAGATCCTCCCTGTTTATTGCTGAGGAACCTAAGAATCAAAGAGTTTAAAAGACTTACATCAAGTAGAGCAAAGACTTAAAGAATATATTTCCAGCCTCTAAAGACTGTGTTTGTTTGTATTCTTCTCTCTCTTTCCTTCTAATCTCCTCTTCTCCTTTATTTTCATAGTTCAACAAATATTTATTGAGTGCCTAAAAGTCAGGCATTACATGATGATATTGCTTTTAGGGAAGGGAGGATGGAAAAGAGGGAGGGAGGGAAGAAAGAAGGGAGGGAGGAAGGAAAAAAACCTGGACCCCACTTTAGGGAGCACATACTTTATTTAATACTTGAATTAGCCTTTAAAAAATGTATTCCTACCCCATTCTTGACACAGGGATAATAATGTTGCATCCTCCTGTCCCCCTAGCGCCATCATATGTAACTCAAACATTTTAGACAAGCATTTTGTTTACAAAATTAACTAGTACTTTTCAGTGAAAAGTCAAAAAAACCTCCAAGATTTCTTTGACCCGCTAATTTAGCCCAGAAGATAAAGGCAAAGAGGTCCCAGGAGATTCCATTGCCGATGGTCTTGACATACCCCAGCATCCTAACTGTGCACTTCTGTCCAATCTACACTCATGAATTAGTTGGTAAACAGATCAATCAGACTGTTAACCTATACTGGTATCTACAATTATCTCAGTCTTTTAATACATTCACAAATACTTCTCAAGGATGTGGAACTGATACTACAGGGGAAGTAGAGATGTTTATTTAACCCAGTTCCTTAAGTTTAAGCCCAAGATGTTTCCCTTGCCTCTGAAAACACATTCATGTTCATTGTTCATTTTTAATCAAGTAATCAGTTAATTTTTGAACTGTTGAGTAATTTATACTATTTTAGTGGGGGAAATGGCATTGTTCAAAAATTATTTATTTTAAAACATAAAAAACATTTTTTTAAAGTTAGTGATTAAGATTTTGTAAGAACTCTGGCCTCTTCATCTTTGGGTGTATCTGAAGCTATGTTACAGACAAAATTATGCTTCGTTTTTACAATATGTCGACTCTTCAGATAAAATCTAGCTCCTTGAAGGAAAAAAAATAGAAGATCAGGTTATTCTGTTAATATACCCAAAATAGGCCAAAAATGACCTAATTTCTCCATAAAAGAGTCCAGTGGTAATATCTTCCAAAGGATTTGCTTGTAAGAAAAAGAAAGCCCTCTTTTGTATTCTTAATATTATCTTTTCTGGATATTTAAAATACAAACTGTCTTACAGCAAAAATGGAATTGTCTATGCTACATATAAAATTTTAGGGGCTGGAAAAGAGTTTTAAGTAAGAGTACTTTTTAATAAATATACATAATTTCAATAAATATACATACTTTTTAATAAATATACATATTTTCCTTCACTAATACTGCATGTTTATGTACTAAGAGTGACATCAATATAACTTGCTGACTTAAGAGCTGAATTACTGAGGTCAAAAAATAATAAAAATGTGTTTTATTCCAAATAAAACCATTGTATCCATAAAAGAAATTGTAACATGAATAATAAGCCATTACTCCATTTCTGCTTTCAGAACTTTGATGAAAGGGCTTATTGATATATGTAACTTCAGATCTATAGATTATTTCTAAAATAAGAAGTCATGATACTCTTTAAAGACTATCTTACAATATTTTTAAAATATACACTAGTAGAATTTACCTGCTCCATAAATTTTTATTCTGATAAATATGTTATTTTATTTGGGAAATATTTAAATCATCTTCTATATGCTTTATATTATTCACCTCAAACATTTAGATGTCTGGAAATGAGCTGTATTTTCACTCAAAGGTAAAAAAGTAAGAAACTACTCCCACTCCTCTTTAATGAATAAAGTATTTTAGTCCTGAAAAACAAATGACTTAACCCACATGTTGGCATTTTATTTATCAGTCCAAAGCTGGTTCTGCCAAATATACAAATCATTGGGTCTGAAAAGGATCATTTAGTAAGTCTGGTTCATATAAAGACATTTTAACAGCCTTTGAGCAGAGGGATCAACTCTTGATTGTTGATGTATAATCCAGCAACAAAATGGAAAGTGAATATACACTTTAGCACCCAGGCTCTGTTGCTAAGAAGCAAACAGAATTTCAATTGGTTTCAAAAGTGCCTGGTTTCCTTATCAATCATGACATGGGTCCAACTGAGTGGCCTTTTCCAGTTCAGCTATGACAGTTGGCGCAGTGGCTCTAGTTGGCACTTTTTTGGTAACTTCTAAATATAATTCCCAAACAAATAGACACTGACAATGTATTCACTTTCAAGCTACTCAAATATAGTACACGAGTTAACCAATATCGACATTTTAACAATCTCCAAAGCCATCTTATATTTGGGTTCTGTGAATATCACAAAGGAAAACTATTCCTGATTATGATTCAGGCACCGACAATGAGAAAGTTTCCCAAATCAAAAGTTTTAAATTTACAAGTAGAAATTTTCTCAAGATAATAATGTAGGGAAAATTCTCCCTTCAAGTTATAATAGTCATGTAGCAAGCTATTTGTTTTCAGAAAAGTCTCAAAACAGTCACTAAATCCTCATTTTCTTCCACCTCCACTCCTTATAAATATGAGAAGCAAGGGGATGGGGGACTCCAAAGTTGTGTACTCTGTGGGAAAAAAAATCCTATAAGATTTTGACAATTTATATCCTATGCATCACCAGAATTTTTAATGAAAGTGTATATGAGATTTTAAAGCAAAAAAAAAAAAGTATATAACAGAGTCTTTTTTCTTTTCCCTTGCCTCAATGAAGAACATTTTCTCTGCCAAAAAAACTCCTTTAAGCAGACATTAGGTCAGAATTAGCAAGCGCTAAGCTTCTTGAATGGAGGACTGTGTCTTGTCTTTGTTTACCCAGTACGTCTTAGTTACAATAACTATTGCTAGAATTGGGAACTTAAGTGTCTCCAATGGCCCATGCTTTGAGGTTGGTGGAACTTTTAGGAGGTGGGACCTAGTGGAAGGAATTTAGGTCATTGGGGCCTGCCCTTGAAGGGGATATTGAGGGACTCTGGCCTTTTCCTCAGTATCTTTGCTTCCTAGCTACCAGGAAGTTAATGGGCCTGCTCTGCCACGCACTCCTTCCATGATCTGCTGGGTTGCCACAGGTCCAAAGGCCAAGCAACCAAGGACTGAAACCTCAGACACTGAGTCAAAATAAATCTTTCCTCTTCATAAGTTGATTGTATGAGTATCTCAAATATATATTGTTACAGAGATGGAAAACTGACACACCTGTCATCTTAGAAAATATCTATTACATGAATGGACAGATAGAAAGAATATTATTGCACTTTAATTTCAGAAGATAGAAGACTTAGGGGAGGGCAAATAGCCCACCATTGCCAACTTAGAGGAATAAAGCAATGCTCAGAACATGCTTGTGAAGTCCCTACGTATGGCGACCAATCTTCTACACTGAGAGAATGTGTCCTAGTGAAGAATACTACACATCTGCACATGAAGTCAGAAACTTGAGTTTTTGCACTTTTTGCCACTTTCTCTGCTCATTCTGTGACACTATTCAACACTTATGCCCTTAGCCTTATTCATCACCTATAAAATGGACCCTGAGCTATAGTGCTGTGGCTCCCTCACAGCTTTTCCAGTTGAATGAGAAGCTTTGTATTTCTGGATGGTGAAAACAGTCTCATGACTGTACAGTATAATAATGTGCATGATCA
Source organism: Ictidomys tridecemlineatus (assembly GCF_052094955.1). Lineage (NCBI taxonomy): Eukaryota > Metazoa > Chordata > Mammalia > Rodentia > Sciuridae > Ictidomys > Ictidomys tridecemlineatus. The sequence continues at coordinate 56,433,243 of NC_135483.1, forward strand.
TCTTGTTCTTCAGAAAGATAGCTGTAGGGTCCTGAAGACTCTTAAATTGTCTATTTTATCTTTATTATAATAATGTTAGAAATTATAAATAATGCTTCAGTAAATAATTTACCATAAAATTTAGAACAAAAAATGATTTGTGGAAATATAAAGATCAACCTAATGAAATACTCTTCTAACACTATTTGCAAGGAAAAATTTTAATATGTCTTTTACTATTCATGTAGGAATCTAGCAAAACACTATGAGACACTAATGTGATAGTGCCTAAATAAAAAAAATATTTGACTATCCTAGTATTTCAATAAAGGACATTTTATACCAAGAACCCCCTTTGGGAGTGATAAATTTACATCCTTGCTGGGAATGCTCCTGGCTGATGTCCTTCAAAAGTCAATCTACTTTAGGGATTATTGGGCTGAAGATGAAGACAGCCCCCTTTTTCAAGTTCATACCCCCTTCCATGGAAGTTTCAGCCAATGACTGACCCAGATCCAAAGAGTCACCTCAGCTTCAGAGCTCCCCAGAGTATTAGCTGAGACCTCTGTTGAGTCTGCATCCTGGTTCAGCTCCTCTCAGCCCAATCCTGCACCCTTCCTTCCACAGTTCTTCCCAAGAACATCTCTAACTGAAGTTCCTCCATAATAACCTCTATCTCAAAATCAGCTTCACATGGAACACAACCTGAAATAACTCTCAAGATAAATAGTCTACATTTTACAAATAAAAACTACTGTGTATTCTCTAGATTGAACAGTGGCAGCACTATCTTTTGTTGGGTTTTGTTTTGCTTTAGTGTTTTGCTTTTGTGTTTGTTTTTGTTGGCTTATGTTTTGCTTGTGTTGTTGTTGTTGGTTTGTGTCTTACCTTTTGTGTAGCACTTTCACATCCACAAAGCATTTTCATATGCCAATTTTACTATAGTCTCTAAAACACCCCTGGAAAAAATGGTACATCAAGTAGTATCATTCCCATATTAAAAACAAAGTATTAACATTCTCTTTTAAAAAAAAAACTTCATAACTTGACAAGGGCTACTTATGTGTATAGGTAGGTAGGTAGGTAGGTAGATAGGAAGTCACTCCGCTGGTGGCAAACATGGATTATAATATTAATCTTCTGACTTTTCATCAAGGTCTTAGTTAACTATACACTTCTTTTCCTCAAAAGAATTTAAAGTATGTTTGGGGGTCCTATCCTATTTAACTGGTATTTAATGATTTACTTATGAAAATTTCTAGGAGCTTATCTTAATATATCTTAAAACCTGTTATGAAATCTGATAACATTATGAAATCTCAGGCTATGTGAACTGAGAATATATGACTGCAGATAAGTTCTTTCTACAGTTATTGCAAAGTCTATGAATTGCTTTATTTCCTGACTTTACTCACAGTAAAGTATCTGGTACATATGGGATGAGTATCTAAACTGAAATATTGGGGGAAAATGTATTTTCTTTATTTTGTGAAAAGTTAAACCAAACTCTTAACTTGTAGGTATGATGACTGGCCTCCCAGGTAATCTCACACTTAAATTTTCTTCAAATACTAATTCTGTTCTTTCTGTGTATGCGTCATGAGCAAAATACACACAAACACACTGCACACTCAAATTCTCTTTTCTTAGAAGAAAATGATCAGTCATTTTTTTCCTGAAATTTCTTTAAATTTCTAATTCTCAATGACTTGTTTTCTCTTTCCTTCCTTTAGGTTTTTGTTTTTGTATTTATTTTTGTTGTTTTATGTTTTGCTTTTTGTCATTTTGGAGTATTTATTAGCAGGAGGTAGCTTTAAAAATAGTAGGTAAACAAGTAGACATTAAATCAACAATATAAGAAAATGGTCTGGGGCTTTAAATTCTTAGCTCAGTGACTGGGATAAAAAGTGAAATACCTTCTCCAGCAGGGATCCTGTGGCAAGCAATTTTTTAAAGACAGAATTATGTTGTTCTTGTGAGACTGCGTGGAGAGATGATTTTCCAGAAATATTTTTCAGATATAAAATTCCAACTTTTTTTGTAAAGTTCTGAAAGTCCCATCCCTCTGAGTAATTCAAACTACAGTGGAATACTGTATGCCCCCTTTTAAGAGCAAAGAATGGGAGAGCAAAGGAGAATGTAGTGTGGATAAGGAAAGCCATCACTGTCCTCTTGCTCAGAAAACACAAGTTGGAGGTGCCCAGGAAATATGAGAACAATTGGCTGGAGATACAAGAGAATCTGAGGTGTTTATAGAGACTGCCGTGATATGATCGGATCAGGATGTTCCATACCTTTTTTCAATAATGGCACAAGCAAAACCATTATAAAATTAACACTGGTTTCCCAGGCAAAACCTAAATCTCCTAGACTGAAAAGGTCCATTTTCTCTCTCATGAGATATGGCCCTCAGTCTACATAAGACATAGATTAAAAATAAAGTGCCTTCATTGTTTCAGTGCCTAAAAGTTTACTTCCAAGAAAAACAACTTATTTTAAATGATGTCATTAGTCTTACTTTTAGTATGGTGCTTTATAATCTTTTGCTGGAAATCCTGGTAGAGTGGATATCCATAATGATCTGAAGTTAAACAAACATTTAGTGTTAAAGTCAGCCCCTTTCAAGTGACTATTGCCTGATAGCCAAGATATCCAGCAATGTTAAATAATTTGCCCTGTATCATTTAAATCAAAAAGACTGGTAGGACTAGAACACAGACTCCAAAAGCCCGGAGGCTTGGTTCAATGCAGAGGTTCCTTACTATACAAAGCACAGTTCCTGAACCGCTAGTTAACTTGAGAGCTCATTAGAAAAGCAGAGCCTCAAGGACCAGCCCAGACTTAACTGAATGAGAATCTGCATTTACCAAACACTATGGAGATTTCCATGCAGTCTCAAGTCATGAAGGCCTACAGTAGAACACTTATTTTATCATATCTATTGTCGATGATGTGTTAAGAGTATGCATGATCCTTGTGTCATAGATTGTTTTCTGCTCAAATCATATGACCAACGTGTCATGGGTGCATCCTAATTACACTTGGTCCACAAACCTGGGATCTCGGTTTGTAATCATTGTTTGAGATTATTAATTTCTACCACCTATATCTGCCTTCCAATTTCCATCTAAAAGAGCCATAAACACAATAGGATCTAACATACAAGGACTCAAGACTGGTCTATTATGCTTTGCCATGCTTATTTCCTGTCATTTCCTCTCAAACATTTTATAATATAACATGATATATCTTTATGTACAAAATCATTTTCTTCAAAGCTTTGCATTATTATGCCACTGTAACTTTGCTCATACCCAAGTTTGACAAAACCCAAATGACTTTTTATAGCTCAAATTATGTGTTACCTGTAAAATGACCCTTGATCAGTTCAGGAATGATTAATCTCCCATTTTTACCCAACGTAGTTCAGTTATAGTGGTTGTTAGTATGTATTTCATTGCTCATAATTGTTCAGGTCAGTCTCTTCCATGAAACTGTTATTTCTGAAAGGCAGGGAATGTGTTTATAAATACAAAGTTTACCTTAACCACAGATGATACTCAATAAATATTTGTGGGAGTTACTTGAAATTTTATTACTATAAACTTAAAGAAACTGTCCAAATTCTATTATCATCTCAGCATCTGGTTGTAATAAGTTTTTCCCAAGATGAATACACAGCTTTTTATCTGGTGACCTTTAGGATCATTAAATTTTTAGTATACAGGTTTGACAAGCATATAATAGAAGCCAAATTTCATATTGAACAGGAGACTACACAGAGAAGGAGTAAGTTCTTCTAGTGACAACTTTACCTTCTCTATTGAATTACCTCTACAGTCCTCTGGAAGGACAGTAGCAGAACCATGATCTTTCATTTATTTAAAAAGCAGCAAGTTTTGATGAATAATTTAGCAAACAATAGTTTCTACTTATGGAGAAAGCAAGGGGTTTGGGAAGGCATATGAGATTTTGAGTTAGGTCTGTGTTCCTATTCCTAAAGACTTGAGAACCATTTGTTGTTGTTGTGGTGGTGGTGGTGGTGGTTTATTTGTTTGTTTTTTAAAGAATCCTTTTGCCAGGAAATAGTGTAAGTCAGTCACTGAGCCTTCCACCTTCACGAGCTAAAGATAATGAAAGTAATATCAATCTCTCCTATTCCTATTTTGATTTTATCAAAATCCAACAAGGTTGCCTAAAAAATACTACCTTGTAAAACATACCAATGAGAAAAAATAAAAGCAAGAAGCCTCGTAACTCACAATAAACTTTTTAACATTATCATGAGGATGATACCAAAAAATGTTTCTCAGAAAGAATGTTGATCGTTTTCATCATAATTATGAAAATATTCTACTCAAGGATCCCTAGCCCCTCATTTCCAACAAAGCACTGCACATAATTTCCCAGATAACATGCAAATGTAGTTTTGTTCCCATTGTAGAAGTCTGGGGATAAACTGAATCAATTTAAAATGTCTTAAAATACATGAGATTTAAAAAAAATAGATAGCTACAAGCAGATCTGCAAAGGGCAGTCTTTATCTTCAAGAATCCCATTTACTTCTGTTTTTTTCCAAATGGCATGAGAGACCTGACTCTGTTTGGGTTTTTTTTTCCTAGAATTTCTTTGCAGTTGACCTTTTTCTCCATAAAACCCACAGTGCATGCATCTTCTCTGATGGGCAGATGGCACTTGGTCCTTGGATGAGTCCCCTTACAGGCAAATCTTGAGAATGAAGACAAACGAAATCCCTTTCAGATTTTCTCCCAGACTCCCTCTCCACCACTGTTAGCACCACTTCTGTTTCTTTCACACTTTTCTTCTTGACCTCCTGATTTTGGGGAAATCCACCAGCTACTACTGGTCATTACTTGGTCATAGGTCACTGTAAGAGTCCCTGGCTTATTGCTGTTTTAGCCTTCTCTTTGCTGAAAAGAGTGAAGCCACTTCTTGCCCCAGTGTGAATTGGGGTGTTGGGCTGAAAGTTGACCCTAAGTAATGGACTATTTGTTGTAAAGAAGCAAGAGCTCTACACCTGGAAAGCCAAAAACTGAAGCTGGCTTTAAGACCACAAAACACCACAACACAAGAAGGTAGGACACAGTACCACCCAAGAGGCTTCAATCAAGCTACTGAAAAGAAGTTTTAAAATGGCTCAAATTATGTTATGTGCATATAAAAATATGCCACAATGAAACACCCTATTCTGTATAATTATTAGATGCCAATTAAAAATTACTTAATGAAGAACACAAAAATCATGAGGTCATATTTTGAATGGGTCTCTTTGGCCCCAAATACTGTGTTCCAATATTCCTTCCCAAGGAAGTTGTGAAAACTACATGAGATCACCTATGCAAAAGTCCTTTGTGCACAAAAAAAATTGTAATAAGCATTAATTTGTCACATCTATAGCCTCATTTATTCTTCCTAGGAAAAAAAAAGTCATTCAAAAAGCAAGCATGTATTTTCACTTTTTCTTCATTTTTGTTCCCAAAGATCTATTGATTGCTTAAGGAATTGCTTCCAAAAGGCTTGAAGGGAGAGGAGGAGGAAGATTTGTATTTAGTTTTATGAGATTTCTCTGGGAAGAATGCAAACAAAGTTTTGTGCATCCTGCTTTATTATTCCTTGGTTTGTAGCACAGTGTGAAGAAGGGGCTGCTTCTTTGCTAGTTTTTAGCATTGCTGATCGGCTCATTGTGCTCCAGTAGAGGGAGACGGTGCCAAACACCCCTCAAAAGCTCGTGGTTCTACATCAGGTTCTTCCAAGAACTTCCAGAGCACCCCAAACACCATCTGCTCAAGGGTGCGGCCAGGGCTGCAAACCAAACCGATGGCTTGGAGTGTCCACAGCACATGGCTCAACCACATGTGAGTTAATAAGGAGCAGTGGGAGTAGCAAGAAGCGAGAGAGCTCAAAAGACGTTCCCTGTAAGTGAACCAGAAACCCGGCCTGTTTATGTGTATGCTATTCACTGTCTACTTAAAAACAACCCTTGCCCAGAGCAACAGTTTATAATTGTGGAAATGTGTCTAAAATGTGACAAGGACTATTTCCACGGTCTTTTGCTAAGTCCTTCTTGGGCCTGACTTTGACCATTCCATATCCCAATAATTCTATTGCCAGTTATAAATGTTATCCACCCTCTTCAATGTTTTGGCCCTGAAAACAGCTGAAAAAGAAGGAACTGACTGAATTGAGGACAATCTCTCAGACCCACCTTCCATAATTTCAGTCTGACTACCTACATGAGATGGAGCACAGAGCCGTCAGATGGATCACTCAATTAGTGCAAAAGCCACTTTGCTGCTGTACAGTGTGGCTTTGTGCCTTCAGAGGTCAGCTAGCTTATAGAAGAGGAGAAGTGGCAATTTTAGGGGGATTAAAGTTAATCACTGCTGATCATTATTAGAACAAGTTCCTGCTGTTACTTGTTAAAGAAGGAATGATCTGGAGGCTTCCATTTGTTAATGTCATTCAAACATCTGCTATAGACATTCCACCAAATGGGCCATGAGCCACAGAACAAAATTGTGAATGCTGGTAACTGTCAAAGGGGCTGATAAATTGCCCTGAGGAAATGTCCTGCCACAAACATTTATAGTTTTTCTTTAGTTCAAAGGTCAATATTTCTGGGATTATGGGGTCCCTCTAGGTCAATGGTTCACAGCCTCAGCTACACCCTGGAATCACCGGGGAACTTTAAAAACACCGACCTGTACCTAGCCCCAGGGCTCCCAGGAACTTTTGTTTAATTTTTCTGGAGGGGGATGTGGAAAAAGAAAATGTCCTGGGCCCACAGGTGATTCTAATCTTCAGTCTTGTTTGCAAATGCCTGTTTAAAACTTGGTAGCTGGAAGATGTTGAGCACAGAGCCTCCCCATATAATTTAATTAGCAGAGCAAATTTGGGCTCATTTGTTCTGGTGCGTTCTGGCCCTTCTCTGGGCCATGGAAAATTTCTCACCAATTCACCTTTTGCCTCCGGCCCTCTGTTACTTTCCAAGCATCTCATTCTCTTTTGTTATTTTCAGTAACTTTCTGTAAATGCAAAGTTTTCTTAATGTCTTTTGGGGGGCATTTCATATTTGATTTTGTTTCCTTTGTCTTTTGGTTTGGCTTCCTTGATATTTATTTACTGTGTTTATTCTTTGAAAAACTGCACGTGGGATGGATTTTATTTTCCTGCTATAGTCACCTCATTTGCAAACACCACTTACATTATCACCTTGGGTGAGAAGGAGAGCAGAGCACTCTTATTTCCCCCATGACCTCACACCCTGTAGGGTCATTGAGACTGCCTTTGTAAAATGCCAAGTGTGAACAGCATTAACCAGTTCCACTTGGTGAGCTGACTGCACTGTGCAAGGAGGTGAGCCTTCTGGTCTCCTTGGAACATGCACAGTATGTTCAACAGGAGGTAGTATTTAGATCTTCATGTGTTACTTGGCAATAAAGGAGGAAACAGACATAACTTGTTAGTAATGTGGCACAAATATGCATACAAAGTCAATTAGGAAATCGAAAATGCATACTCTACTGCCAGTTATAAATATGCCCAATTCCCTGAATGAGTATATACTCCATATCCACTTTGGCCAGCGCAGATGTGAGCTCCCTCTCCTGGTATTGTCCTTTTCTAAGGCACTGGTGTGCAAGGGTCAATTTCAAACCAAAAATTGTATGTAAGGCCCAGCAAGCTCAGGATCAGAGCCAGGGCAGGGAAATAACAGATTACACATTAGACACAGGAAAGGGCCCTTTTGCTGGTTTGGGTTTTTTTTGACATCTCTTATACTTGAACAAAAGCTGTTTATTGTTTTAATAAAACTAGACTCACAAACATGGACTCTGTCAGCATTTCCATTGTAACCTTTGCTTTCAAGGGGTTTTAACTCAGCCATAAAACTTCCTCTGGGTTAAAATCTGGCACCAAAAATAGCTTGGAATCTCTCAGGCTCAGTCATGAAGGAAATAGTTGTGTGAGAGTATGTGTTTATGTACCTTTTTTAAAAAAAATGTTCATTTGATAATTCTTAAAGAGACAATGTGAAATAAATATTTTCCCTCTGAATTTTTTTGTTAGTATCCATCCATTTATTAATGCATATGCCCAAGATTGCATCCTACTATGCATTTGGAAAAGACATCAACAAAGCAGCTGCCTAAGAATTTAATAAATTTAACAAATTAGCCAATCTCACTGGCTCAGGTGTTTTCATACCCAGTAGCAGATTCGTTCTGAGAAAGATGACACTACTCAATTCTGTTCGTCAACATATCAGGCCAGCTTGCTTACAAAACACAATTGCTGTAATAGTTTCTTTTTTCTGCATGTGTAGGAAAAAACTTGACCATAAGTTACAATCACTGTTCTGTAACCAGGAGTTAGGCTCAGACTCTAAAAAGGTAAATCATAAAACTCCAGTAAATGCAATATTCATAAGCTCTTTCATAATCAGTGTTAAGATATCTTAATGTACTGAGCTATTTTGTTTTCCTATTTTATCTGATGCATTTTGGACTTCCAAACTGAAGAATTTTGCTCACAATTTTGCATTTTACATTTTTTCACTAAATAGATGAAAACATGAATTTGGGTTCCAGTGCAATATATAGTAATGCAGCATTCAATATAAATCATTGAGTATTCTTTTATAAAAGAAACATTGAACTGATTATAGTCATAACTGTCAGAGGGAAAATACTAACACTACAATCACCAATCCCAGGTAATGAAACAAACCTTATATTCCATTTCTAAACCATTAAGGCTGACTCCCCAAACTGTGGATTATGGTAAATATGGGACATAATGCTATGTGGCAAACACATCAACTTACCTTTTTTACAAATGTAATATGACTTTGGCAGTTTTAAAGAATATAGTTTTGTCAATATATTGAATATTAACAAACTATTTAGCATTTCTTTGTGCAAATTTACTTTCATAGCATTTCTTCACAGTGATATTTCAGAAATGTTAGAAACTGGTCAGCATCAAATATTTCCCACCTTTTGTATAACAATTTTAATTGTTATACAAAAATCATCACAATGTATATGCAACTATAAAATTACAAATATTTTTAGAAGTCACTGCATTTCTAGTTATGGCAGAAAAGAGTATTTACTAAGATGAGTGAAACAAGGCTAAATAAAACAGAAGTTTAGTAACAAATGCTTTTTGATGGAGGCAATATAAACTAATAACAATGATAACTAATGGACAAACTCAAAAAATCTTTTTTTTTCACTTGTTTCATGGCTAAGAAATTGGCAATGAGATGAAGTAAACATTTTTAGACATATTCTTGATATCTTACTTTACCTTGTAATTTTGACACTTCATGGAACATTGATTTCCCAAAGACCAGAATTGGTATAAAAGTTCAGCAGATTTTCCACATACCTTGCAGACACTGTACTTAAGAAAATATATTGTTTTATAAAAACAATAAAATGTAGTGAAATAAACATCCCCATGTATTTGAACCTGCATGCAGTAGTCAAGCAATGAGAGTTTATAGATTCTCAAAGATATCTTTCAGTATTTGTTTCAAGCTCTCTCTTCAGTAGATCTTGTTTCAGATTTAAGTCTTACAAATTCTTTGTCACCATCATCGCTGGTCCTCTGAGACATTATTTGAAGGATAGTCAAACTAGTTTCGCCCATAGAGATATTTTTTCAGAAGAGGACACCACACCCCATAGCTTCATTTTTCTGCTATGTTCTATAGTTGAATTACTTTCATTCCAATAATTCGAACGTCTCAAGCAAAGCAGTAATCCATAAATGAGAGGAGAAGTTAGTAACCCTCTGGGTGGTTTTAATTACCCAGAATAAACTGAAATGTTTCGTTGTATTTTGGTGACCATGCATTGCTTTTGCCTTTGTGCCTTGTGTTCTCTTCTTGTCTCCAAGGTTGGGACCCAGTAGGCAAACTTCCACAAAGGGGCAGAACATTGCTGAGCTCTGCCAGTTTAGATCATTAATAGCAATCACTTTTACAGTGACCTTATGCTCTCCAGTTCCCAGGTTGGCAGTGACATCCACCTGAACATATATAAGACCCACTGCATCTTTGAAGGAGCAACAGGTCCTGGAGAGGTTTGGGAGCCACAGAAAGCCTGGAGATGGCAGGATGTTTTGTTTTACATTTTTCAACTCAAAATTTCATCAATACCCCCATTAAAACTGAATTCATTTCAAACACTTCACCTATTTGCTCTACACATTTTTCCAGCCTCTTAATAAACATACTTATAAATAGATTGCTAGTTTCTGTTGAATATATTTGGCTTCATTATTGTTTTGTCACAGCTAATCAGTCTTTTTTGTATCACTAACTCTGTTTATCCACCAGTATCCACAACACAACCATGAAGTGACATTGACTTTTGAAACCTCCCATCTGATAATCTTTTCTCTTAAACATCTATCAAAGGGTGAATGAAGTTGACAAAGGATAATTCCTCAAGGAATTTATTAGATAGATGGGATGTGAATTGGAAATATTTGGAAATTCTAGTTTTACCTCTCCCCACTAACTTTTAATGAAAACATCTCATATCATCTCTGCATTCTTCATTTATCAAAAGGATGCACAGGGCCTGTATGTGTCTCATTGCTATTACCTCTCTAAGGTTTAAGGGTATAATATGTCTGCCATTTTGGGATGTCCAATACCTATATCCAAATATCCTTTCAATTTGTAGGGAGCTCCCAGACAAAAAAAAAGAGGCAGGATCAGAATGTGAAAGAAGTTCCAACAGTTGAGGGAGTGTTGTAAGGACAAACAATGGCACAGAAGATAGCAGGAAACAGTTTTATTTGACTGCAGCCAGGTTCAGAGGGCACAGTTTCTGCTGTAATCAATCCTCTGAACCCCAAGTTCAGACAGTTTCAGAATTTTGTACCCAGCATGTAAGGGGAGGGGCTCAGAAGTTCACACTCTGTAGAAGTTTACATAAAAGCAGTTTTTTTCTCTCACTCTTCTGGACAAGTTAACCCTTCAAGGACAACACTGAGAAGGGGAGAGCTTCTTCTCTCCCTTCTTTCCTCCCCCTGCCAGCTATTACCATGGAGCCCAGTTGGTCACTTCTCTTATCTTAGGAATGTAGACATCTCTGTGAAGCCCAGTTCAAGGCCAGAGGCCTGGTTTACACATTTCTACAAACTACTATACTGGAAACATGTTTGTGAAAAACTAGTAAGGGGTGTCCAGCACTTGGAGTGCTGATTTCTACCCAGCCAGTGGCCAAGTAAAATAGGGCAACATGAACATTGGAAGTTTATCTACATTAAACTCTTTTGTAGAGACTCTTTTGCTGACAGTCATAAACTCAGCCATGGTGAAGATTTCTGGAGAAGCCCAGTTAAGACTTTTCTGTGGAGAAAGGGGGTGTCACTACAGGAGGATTCTGATTTTAGCATAATGAATTCCTGTCTCTAACCTGGGTCTTCAAACCTCTTTGCAAAAGTTCAAGGCCAGTCAAGCATTATGTTCACAACTACGGCAGCCAAGGATGCAGCGTTTCTGAAGAAAGGTCTGGCAGAGCTAGAGTCCTGAGCATACTTCCTGAGATGATCTTACCCATGCCTTTTCTCTCTGTTTTTACCCTGCTCACTTTCTTAAACATGGTTCACCAGGAGTCCAACTTATCCTTCTAAACATCTATTGTGTTTAACATTTCCAGGGTTAAGTTGCCATTGTTTATAACAAAGCAACCTACCCGGAATAAATAGAACACTTAAAGGAACAAATTATTTTCTTTAGAAAGTATGTGGGATCTTATTGTTCAGAATATGATCCCTGGATCAGCAGCATTGGTATTATAGGCACTGTTAGAACTTCACGCCCCTCTCAGACCCACTAAACCAGAATCTACATCTTCACAAGATCTCTGATGATTCCTGCTTGAGAAGCCTTTACCTTAACCCTCTATTGAAGCATAAACCTAAGTTTAGGGCACATAGTAATCCATATATCATTCCTTCACATTTTATTGCCTCAAAAATTGTTTTAATTAAATATTATCCCTAGAGACATAGGAAAATGGAACATTATAATAAGTTTCTTGAAGGCAGGGTCCAGATACTATTAATCTTGGTATCTCATAGCTTCTTTTAATAGCTAGACATTAAAGAGGAACTCAATAATTTTAATGCATCACTTTAGAATTCACAAATCATTTTTATATACGGTGCCCTTTTAAATATTTAGTTTATGTTTTTAATTGTATATCCCTGCCCAAGGATTGGTTACTTCCTACTTTTAGTTTTTAATACAAATTTTTTAAAGTACTAAGCAATAAAGAGTCTGACAAATTGCTGGAGGCATTCAGAACTGAAGACTCCCAGATTTTACAGAGCAAGTAAGGGGAAAATAGAGAAGTGTTGATCTGTGATGCTCTCCTTACCATTCCCTTGTATAAGCTGGGAAGCTTGTACTTCGTCTCCTAAGACTCTTAATAATACTATTTGAAGTAGGCAATACTCCCTCCCAGATAGCTGAGAATCAGAATTACATATGTGTCTTGACCAATACCAGCCAGGGAGATTTCAGACCCTGGTGTACAGATTCATGTTATCTTTGTTGCATTAAGCAGGAACCTCCGAGAAAAGCTATGGAACAAGTGCTCACCAAAGAGCAGCAGACCCTTACTAAACACTGAAGACTGCTAAATGTTTTTAATAAACTAACTGTTATACCTCTTATAAAGAATATTTGGAATAGTAAAACTTGGGTCTTAGCATTTGTGAAACTGATAGTAAATTAGACGATCTAAGCTGACATTTCTAATCTATGGAAGGAAGATAACCATCAAGGATATGGCAATTTCATGAAAAGTACTTTATAAAAAAGGCAAACAAAGAATTATTAAAATTCACCTATACCACCATAATTAGCTCTCAGGGCTGACAAGCATTGCCTCATGGTCACCTATGTCTCACATTTACAAATAAGAAACGCCCCATAAAAATATCATGTGGGAACATGGAAGATAGGAAAGAGATGGACCATCACAGATTCAAGATTTGTCTTTGCTGTTTAAATTTTCCAAGTCTTGCTATTTTTTTGTTTGTTCTATCAATTAATAAAAGACGTGCTTCACTGGGTCCTCTAATTAAGGATCTGTCCATTTATCTTTTTAGTTCTTTGTCAGTTTTTGCTATGTGTATTTGAGGGCTACTGGGTGCAGACAAATTTAAATTGCTCTTTCGAGTGGAGTAAACATTTTCTAATTATGAAATGCTTTCTTTTCTGCTCAGTAACATTTTGGCTTGAATTCCATTGGTATCCATGTCACTCTGCCAGGTTTCTTTTAGATAACCTTTGCATGGTCAGTGGCTTTTCTATCCATTTAATTTTAGGCTTGTTGCTTTCTCCTCTTTAATGATTGACCTCTTATAAGCAACACATAGCTTTTATATCCAGACTGACCATCTTTACCTTTAACTTCTTTATTTAGTATAATTCCTAGCATATCTTGTTTTATTTAATCCACCCTACTATTTGTTTCTATTTGTCCCTCTTCTTCTAAATTCCTTTGTCTTTTGCCTTATATTTTATTATTCATATATACATATATATGTATATATATAATCATATTGTTTCTTAGTTTATTTTTATTGTTATTTTTAATATATTTTCTTTATCCTTATTCTTAACACATATTAATTATGCACATTAATGGGACTCGCTGTGATATTTCCACACATGCACACATTGTGCCCTGATCATGATCAAGTCCATCCATCCTTCTTCTACCCTCATCCCTCCCCGCTGCACCTACATCATTCCAAATCTCCAGTGATACAGAAGATTTTTTCCACCCTATGTGTCACTCTACATACTAGTTCAAACCCAGAGAATGCACAGCATCAGAGTCAAAGGGTAGTATAGACTGAATGGGCGGAGACATTGACAGAATGCCCCACCCAACAGCTGGAGAGTCACATTGTTTTCATCAGCACATGGAACTTTCTCTGTACATTAGGCCACAAAACAAATCTTAACAATTTTTTTGAATGAAATCAAATCATATATCTTTTCTGATGACAATGGAAATGAAACTAAATCACAGGAGGAGGAAGAAGAGAAGGAAGAAGAGGAGGAAGAGGATGTGGAAACTCAACAATACACTTTTGAATGAGCAGATGGTCATTAAGGAAGTCAGACAGGAAATTTAAAAATTCCTTGATGCAAATGAAAATGGAAACACAATGTATCAAAATCTCTGAGAATTGGGAAAAGCAGTACTAAGAGGAAGTTTATTTTTTAATTGATTTTTTTAGCAAAGTTTATATCAATGAGTGCCTACATCAAAAAAAGAACATATTTAAAATAAACAACCTAATGATTCATCTCAGGGTCTTAGAAAAGTATAAACAAACAAAATCCAAAATAGTAGAAGGAAAGAGAGAATAAATAAAATAGCAGAAATAAGTGAAATGGGCTAAAAGAAGAATACAAAATATCATTGAAACAAAGTCTTGGTTCTTTGAAAAGATAAATAAAATGGACAGACTAGTAGACTGCAAGAGAGAGAAATCAAAATTCAAGATAAAAAGAGGAAACATTACAACTGAAACACATGGAAATTTAAAGGTTCATTATAGATTATTTATAACAAATTGATAACTGTGAAAGAAAAGGACAAAATTCTGGACACAGATGATCTACCAAAATTGAACTAATGGGATATAAAAAATCTGAATGAACTAATAACAAGTAATCCATAACAAAAGAATGTCTCCTAACAAAGAAAAGGTCTGAACCAGATGACTTCACTGCTAAATTCTAATTGAAAGACAGGGAGCCTTTCCAAACTCATTCTAAGCAGTCAGAATTATCTTGTTATTAAAACCTTACAAAGACACACAAACACACACACACACACACACACACACACACACACAGATCAATATCCCCAATGAATGAATGTGGATGCAAAAGTTCTCAACAAAATAATAGCAAATCAAATTCCACAGTACTTAAAAAGATCATACACCATAACCAAGTTGGTTTCATTCCATGGATGCAAGGATGGTTCAACATATGCAAATGAATAAACACAATAAATGGCATAATTAGAATAAAGGATAAAAATCATATAATCATCTCAATAAATACAGAAAATCCATTTAATAAAACTCAACATCTAATCATCACAAAACCCTGAAAATATTAGGTATAGCAAGATCATACCTCAACATAAGAAAAGCTGTATATGACAAACCCATAGTAAACATCAAACTGAATGGGGGAAAAGCAAAAACATTTCCTCTAAGATCAGGAACAAGACAAGTCTGCCCATTCTCAATGTTCTTATTCAACATAGTACTAGAAACTGTAGCCAGAGCAATTAGAAAGGAGAAAGAAATAGAAGGGATATAAATAGGAAAGGAGAAAGTCAAATTATCCCTGCTTAGCAGCTGATATAATTCTATATAAAGTAAAAACAAACCTAGATTCTATCAAAAGACTATTAGAACTGATAATAGCCACATGTGACTTTTGACTAGCATTTTAGACAGCATATATGTAACTGTTTTTTATCATGAAAGGAAATTCACTGACCAATATTGCAGATATTTAAACATCTATTTTTGCCTAAAATAAATTAGCAATTTTATCACATTATTCCACTTATTCTCTTCCTAAATTATTTAATAAGATTGCTGTTTATTTTATTTCAATATATATTTTAATCCACACAAAACATTATTACAGTTCTTTTCAGCCAATACCCATTCAGATTTACCCACATATCCACCTTTGCCATTCTTCTTCATTCTTTTTTAAATCTCTGAGCTTTCATCTAAGACTATTTTCCTTCTGCCTAAATAATACACTTAAGTATTTCTTTTTGTGTGTATATATATCACTAAGAAAGCCTCTTAGATTTGTTTGAAGATTCTTTTATTTTACTGGTCAAGGAATATTTTTCCTAGGTATAGAATTCTACTTTGGCAGTTATTTCCTGCACACTGAAAATACTTAGTTGTATTCTAGCTTCCATTATTTTCAGCTGAAGTCAACTCTGTCTTATTGTTGTTCCTTTTACGATAGTCTGATTTTTCCTATGGTTACTTTTATTTAATATATTATATATATTATTTAATATTATCTAGATAATAATATTATATATTATACTATACATATAGTATAATATATAATAAAAAAAGGTATTGTGTCCGTTGAAGATGGACACAATACCTTTTTTTTGTTTATTTTTATGTGGTGCCAGCGATCGAACCCAGTGCCTCACACATGCTAGGCAAGCGCTCTACCACTGAGGCACAACCTCCGGTCCTTTCCTGTGGTTACTTCTAAGGAATTTTTTAAATTTTATATTTTAGACTCTTTAGCATATCATACCTAGATAGAGTTTGTTTAACTATGCTGGTAGAGCTTTTTAACTCTTCTTAAACCTGTGAATTGGTGTCTTTTATTAATTTTAGAAAATTCTTACTCACTACCTCTTCGAATACTAACATCTGCTCCATTTTTCCTCTCACTTGAGAAAATAAACTCCATGGAAAGAAAACTTCATTGTGTAAGAACTTCTTCAACAGTCCTTTTATCTCTAACACTCTTTTGTCTATATTCCATTTTTTCTATATCTACTTAAATGTAACTATTTTATTGTTATCTACCTTTTAATACTATAATTCTCCCTTTAACTCTCTAATATTCTGTTTCATCCATATCACAAGATCCTAATTTCAATTTTTTAATATTATTCATTCTGGAATTTTCATTATTTTATGGTTTTTATCTTTTGCTAAAA
The DNA here is from genome assembly GCF_052094955.1 of Ictidomys tridecemlineatus. Taxonomy (NCBI): domain Eukaryota; kingdom Metazoa; phylum Chordata; class Mammalia; order Rodentia; family Sciuridae; genus Ictidomys; species Ictidomys tridecemlineatus. Next base: position 56,450,027 of record NC_135483.1, read on the forward strand.
TTCTTTAAAAGAGTAGATCTCTATATCATCATCCATTCGTCCTGTAAATAATTTTATTCATGGTTTTTTAAATTTGAGAATATTTTGTTTTTTAATGACTGCATAATTACTTAGCTAGTAATTGGATCTAGTAGCATCTGAAGTTAGATAAATTATCTTTAAGCTAATATGGATTAGAATTGTATTCACAACCAAATTAGTTATTGTTAGATGGCCTTAATCTCTCCTGTTTCAAATCATGCCCCACATAATTACTCCATCTGAATAGTCTGCCAAGACCTAGCAAAGTAAACAGAATTCATCAATTATATATATGATTTATGTATTCCTTATCAGTAACTAGGAGGTACCAAAGCAAATGCTTTGCAAATAACACTATTCTCTATTCAAATGAACTTCACATTAGCATTAATTTCCACCAACTTATATGGGTTTCCAAGTATCTCATCTTGTATTTTAGACTCTACAACAATTATTCTTCTCTAGCTGATGTAAATAGTTACTCTCTGAAGAACCTCAGCATTACAGCAAGTAAAAAAAAAATCTACAGTTAGTGTGAAAGTAGTGTTTCAGTTCTCAATAAGAAACTCCAATTGTCCTTAACGAGTTTCTTTTAGGTGAATCATTATTAATGACAGAATTGAATTTGAAGTGTCCCCCAAAGGTTCGTGTGTTAAAGGTTTGTTCACTGGCTGGTGTTACTACTGGGAGGTGGTGGAACACTTAGGATTTGGAGCCTACTGGAAGGAAGCTCAGTCATTGGGAGCATGCCCTTTAAAGGGATATTGCGACCCTGGCACCACTTTCTCTACCTTTGCTTCCTAGCCCTAATGAGGTGAGCAGCTTTGCTCCACCACACTCTCCCTGCCATCCTGTTCAATGAGGCCCCAAACCAATGGAGCCAACCAACAGTGAATTGAAAATGTGAGCTAAAATGAGTCTTTATTCCTTGTATATTGATTTCTCTCAGATATTTTGTCATGGCAATGGAAAGCAAACTGACATAATGAACTTTAAAAGAATCTCACTAACTTTTTTATTATCTGAAAAATACAGAGGTCTACATCAAGAACCTTTCCTTAGGGAAAAAGAGGAAGCTCTTCAATCCAATCCTTCTGCCCACAAAGTCTGCTTTGTAGTACCTAATTTGATTTCCTACAATTACCTACCTTTACTTTTTCAACAGTCTACCTTTACTTTTTAAAAACCCTTGGAGAAACTGAAGACTATAGATATAATTAGGGATATTACCGAACATCAAGATCAATAACCATGACATATGAATCTGCAGTGAATAGTGAAGTTTCCTATAAGCTAATTCCCTTCTTGTTCATTTGTTTTCTTTTAGCTTAATCTCTGTCACCAAACTTCTCTTGTTTTCTTCCAATTTTATTCCTCATCTGAAAATTTTCTTTGGGAAAAGATAGGATTTGAAGTGTCCCCAAAGAGTCATATGTTAAAGGTTTGCTCACTGGTCTGCATTACTAGTGGGAAGTGGTCTTCACTATAAAGACAGAGAAAAATTAGGCACTTCCCTGGACTTTTGGCCTTTAGACAAATAAAATAGCCAAGATCAAAAAATTTTCACCTGGGGCTGGGGATGTGGCTCAAGCGGTAATGCGCTTGCCTGGCATGCGCGGGGCGCTGAGTTCGATCCTCAGCACCACATAAATATAAAATAAAGATGTTGTGTCCACCGAAAACTAAAAAGTAAATATTTAAAAATTCTCTCCCCCCCCGCCCCCGACTTCTCTCTCTTAAAAAAAAAAAAAAAATCACCTGGCTAAGTGTGTAATCCCAATGGCTCCAGAGACTGAGACAGGAGGATCTTGAGTTAAAGTCAGCCTCAGCAAAAGTGAGGTGTTAAGTAACTCAGTGAGATCTTGTCTCTAAATAAAATACAAAATAGGGCTAGGAATGTGATTCAGTGGCCGAGTGCCCCTGAGTTCAATCCCCCAGTACAAAAAAAAAAAAAAAAAAAAAAAAACCTCCTAAACTCCTTACCAGCCATTTGATAGAGTAAGGGTCAGCCCAACCTATTCTTTTTTTCTTGCAAGTATTAATTATTTTATTATCATAATGACAAGACAAATGGTTTTTCATATCACCATTACACTCATTCTAGGGATAACAATACTTTCTGTATTATAAATGCTACTTGATCTTTTTTAAACACACTACTTATTATGCTTAGAATAAATGAGCATGCTTAATAAAATAAAAAAATTATAAAACATTCCAAGATTTTTAATTAACAAACCTATTTTTATACAGTTTACATACCACTTTCAATGTCAGTAATAGAAACAATAAAATTATTTGATATTTAACAATAAGACTAATTTCCCAAGACATGCACTACAACCATATATTCTTGTATATGCTTTCTTCTCTTCTCACACTCAAACTTTTTTTCTCCATTTCTACTGCTATCATTTTGAGTTTCTTTCATGTTTTTTTTTTCTATTTCATACTGTCACCCTTTAAATTTCATGTTTTCATCCTTGATTTATGTGATGAGTCTTTTCTCCCATGTACATATAGCCTCTCAGCTATGTTCCCTTCAAAGGGTCTGTGTATATAACCAGGAACTATTTCAAACATTCTTCTCTCCTACCTCTCTGGTTCTATGGACTAATTGAATTTTTGCCTTTCTTACAAAATTTCCCAAAATAAGTAAATTCTATACATGCATATCTCATTAAGTGCTCTCTAGAGACAACATAAAAAATTCAATGAATATGTTAAATAAATATTTTTTTCATTCACAAAAGGTATATAGCTACCTCTACTGCTCATGTAAAGTATTCTAGACAATAACAAGATGTGGACCTAGTCCCTCTAAATTTTACACTAACCTTCACACCTAAAATTTGCCAATTTATTGGACAACTAAATTGTAACCCTGAATTCTCTTGGCTAAACCATTTTGATCACACTATGAATTTCTGCATGAAGCACAGTTTTCCTCTGTGGCCTGCACAGAGGTATTCTTTCAAAGTAAGCCAGCTATTCTTAACTCTTTTCCATATACTTTTTCCATATGCAATATTCGTTGACTCACTGGTAACAGTTACATCATGGACTTTGCTCCTGACATCTGCATTATTTGCTATGTCTTATCTCAGGTAAGGCCATCCCTAGAATCTCATTTGGATTTAGAGCTGTCCCTTGTATGGTATGCAATATTTTTTTAACCAATAAGTATTCTGTAGAATCTGTTCCTCTTTAGAAATCATTTTAGTTTTTTTTCTATCACGTAGAAAAATGAGATGAATAACCAAATACTGAAATGCTTCTCCACAACCTATGAGTTTCTTTTCAATGTCAGTTGGTGTTGCTGTACAACACCAACTCATAATTATTACCTGTTGAAATAAATGAAAATTCAGGACTTTGAGCCTTTTTCTCAGCAATCATAGTAGGACTGCCATGTTTCTTTTTCATATATAAGTATCTGTAAGACTCATTAAAGATTCATTATGATTACCTGTTACCTAATTAAGAACCTTTTGTTGAGTGTTTATTAAATTGCCAGAAACTTAATTCCTATCATATATTATCTCTTTTATTCCTCACAAAAATACTAAGATGTATGTGTAATCTCCATCTTGTAATTAAGATTTGAGTTATTTAACTTGCCTGAAATCCTACAATTGTTAAGTGATTAGAATGAGGGTTAAACCCAAGTATATCTCTAAATATGTTACTTATAAGACCATACTCTTACTATTGTGCTATGATGCTTTAAGAAAATAAATAATAGCCAGGCGCAGCAGCACATGCCTGTAATCCCAGTGGTTTGGGATTTGGAGGCAGGAAGATTGACAGTTCAAAGCCAGCCTCAACAATTTAACGAGGTGCTAAACAACTCAGTTAAACCCTCTCTCTAAATAAAAATACAAAAATTGGGCTGGGGATTTGGCTCCAGGGTCAAGTGCCCCTGAGTTCAGTCCCTAGTTCCAGAAAAAAGAAAATAAACAAATAATATATTACATTTTAGAAAACAGAAAAATAAAGAATTCCATTGGACTGGCTCACTGGCTCCTAGAGTTGAATATATCACATTCCCATATATAAATCGAGGGCTCATTGATAGCCTGAATTTTGTTTGAATCTCTAAAAATAAAACATCATTTTCAGTATCCATTGTTTTTAAGCACGGTGATTGGCAAACTGGTCTTTTGCTTTGTGCTTGCAGGCAACATGTTTAAAGAACAAGAAAATAGAACATTTTGTTAAAAAGATAGAGTTCATCAAACAACTAAAAATTTTGCTAAACAAAATCCAGTCATGAGAAGCACAACAAACAGGTAGAATTATGTATTCAAAAAATTTGGATTGAGTATAAAATGTTAGCTGGAAAAGGGAAAAACCTATAAAGGTTGTCTTTGAATGTCTAAAAGGATAGAATATTAGTGTTCTCATTGTTTTTATATTTTATTGTTCTACAATTTTTTTTTCTGAAATAAGATGCAATGTCTGGATTTCCAAGTACAAACTCAAGCTGTGACTCAAAACACTTAATTGAGCCTTGCTTCTAGTAACTTGTTACTATGTAGATATTTCATTGCAGTTCCAACCTAATGCATTCTGAACTCACCAGGCTCTGAATACAGGGAAGGTATATTGCTTTGGGCTCAGCCCATATAATTCCTGATGTAATGAATTTTCATCTAACAAATGTCACAAAGGCAGCATGGGTAACTTTTTAAATATAGACTGCAAGGAATACATTTTCATGTCAAGTATTAATATTATCTTTCTTATATTAAACCAGAAACCTTTTGCCTATTTGAAATTCCAATTCACAGCTAATTCATAAAGCAAAACCTCCATTTAAAAAGTTATTGGAGAGTCATTAACTTTGCAAGCACAATCTCCAAAAGTAAGAAAAATCTCCACTATTGTGGAAAGAGTAGGTCATTCTTTTAATAAAAATGACTCTACTCCGTCCTTTAGATTGTTAATTAATGAACCCTTCCAGTGACACTGAACCAGGGAACAGTCCTGTTTTTTCTAGTGACATTTTTAGTTTCTTTGTTTTGAAAAATGGAAGAAATAATTAGAAGGTTTGGGGGGTTTTGGCATGGATGGGTTGTTTTTGTTTTGGGTCTTTGAGATTTTGTTGTTATATTTGTTTTGTTGGGGGGCTATTTGGTTTTGTTTATGATTTTATAAAATTTCCAATCGTCAAGTAAAAATTGTATTTATGGTATTCAGCACAATATTTTGAGGGGAGGTTTGTTGTTTGTTTGGGGTACCAGGGATTGAACTTCAGGGGCACTCAACCACTGAGCCATTTCCCCTGCCCTATTTTGTATTTTATTTAGGGTCTCACTGAGTTGCTTAGCACCTCACCATCACTGAGGCTGGCTTTGAACTCCCAATCCTCCTGTCTCAGCCTCCTGAGCCACTAGGATTACAGGTGTGCGCCACCATACCTGGCTAGCACAATGTTTTTGTTTTGTTTTGTTTTGTTTTGTGGTGCTGGGGAAGCACAATGTTTTGATATATAAATATATTATGAAATGATTTAATCAACTATAGATCCTTTAAACCTATAGATCCTTTACTTGTCTACTTTTGTTTTAAGGTTAAAACAAAATCTACTCTCCTAGCAATTTCCAACTATAAATTATAATGTTATTAGCTATAATCACCATGTTGTTCAATAGATCTTTTGAACTTATTCCATCCACCTATCCAAAATTTTATGTCTTCTGACCAACATCTCCCCAATCACCATTCTACTCCCTATTTCTATGACTTTTACTCTTTTAAAAAAAATTCCCAGTAGGTGAGATCAGACACTATTTGCCTTTCTGCTCCTAGTTTATTTCACCTAAAATTATATCCTCCAGGTTTACCTACAGGTGACAAAATTTCCTTCTTTAAGACTGGCTCATATTCCATTATGTATTACCACATGTTCTTTATCCATCCATCTGTTGATGGACACCTAGGTTGTGAGGAGCATGAGTATAGCTATCTCTTTGGCATGCTGGCTTCATACCCATACATAACTCAGATTGTGAGACAATATGGTAGTTCTGTTTCTAATTTCTAGAGGACACTCCATACTGTTTTCCATATTGACTATAATTTACATTCCCATCAACAGTATACAAGAATTTTATCCACACTTTTGCTCATGTTTATTTTTCATCTTTTTAATAACAGCAATTCTGCCAGTATGTGATATGATATTTCATCATGGTTTTAATTTATGTTTCCCTAATGTATAGTGATGCTCAGTATTTTTACATGTACTTTTGGGCTATCTGTATGTCTTATTTTGAGAAATGTTTATCCAAGACCTTTGCACATTTTTAATTGGCTATTTGTTTTCTTGCTACCAAGTTATTTGAGTTCCATATATATTTTGGATATTAACTCCTTATCAGATATATGGTTTGCAAATATATTCTTCATTCCGTAGGTTGTCTCTTTATTGACTGTTTCCTTTACTGTGCAGAATATATTAAACCTGACATAACTCCATTTGTCTTTTTTTTCTTTTGCTGCCTGTGTATGGGGGGACATATAAAAAAATCATTGCCCAGACCAATTTCATGAGCTTTTCCCCATGTTTTCTTCTAATTGTTCTGTAAGTATGAAACAGGTTTATATCTAAGTCTTTCATCCATTTGCAGTTGATTGTTGAAAATGGTGAGAAACACAAGTCCAACTTCATTTTTCTGCATATGGCTGTCCAGTTTTCCCAGGACCATTTGTTAAGAGACTATCCTTTCTCTATTGGGTGTTCTTGGCATTTTTGTCAAAAATAAATTGACCTTAAATGTGTAGATTTATACCTGGGCTTTCTATTCTGTTCCATTTGTCTGTGTTTGTTTTAAAGCTAGTACCATATTGTTTTGATTACTTTAGCTTTGTAGTAGATTTTGAAATCAAGTATTCTTCTGGCTTCTTTTATTTTTGCTCAAAATTTCTTTGGCAATTTGAGGTCTTTTGTAGTTCCATATGAATTTTAGGATTGTTTTCTTTTTCTATTTCTTTGAAAAAAAATGTCACTGGACTTTTGATAGGAATTGCAATGAATCTGCAGATTATTTTGGAAAATATGGGCATTTTAATATTAATTCTTCCAATCCATAAGCATGGGATATGTTTCCATTTATGTCATCTTTTTTGGTTTCTTTCATCAATGTTTTAAGGTCTCCAAGCAAACAGATCTCTCATAATCAATTTATATTCAAGGTAGTTATTGAGAGGTAAGAAGTTAGTATTGCCATCTTGTTGACTGATTTCTGGTTGTTTTGTAATATTTTGTTCCTTTCTCCTCTTGTGCTGTCTTCATTTATGATTAGATGATTATCTCTAATGGTATGCTATTATTCACTTTTTATCTTTTTTGTATCTACTATAAGTTTTTGCCTTGTAGTTATAATGATACTTACATAAAATATAATTATAACAAGCTATTTTAAGTTGATATCAACTTAACTTTGCATAAAGTAACTACTTCTACTTTGCCTCCTCCTACATTTTGTATTTTTATGTCACAGTTTGCATCTTTTTATGTTGTATGTTACTTAACAAATTATTTTACCTGTTATTAATAGTTTGTCTTTTAACCCCCTAATTTACACATAACCATTACAGTATTAGAGTGTCCTGAATTTGTGTATTCACTTTTACCAATGAGTTTTATTCTTTCAGATATTTTTGTGTTACTAATTAGCATCTTTTTCTTTTAACTTGAACTTTCTTTAACATTTCTTGTAAAATAGATCTTGTGGTAATGAACTTCCTCAGATTTTGTTTGGAGACGTTTTTATTTCTCCTTCATTTCTGAAGTACAACTTTGCTGAGCATGATATTCTTGGTTGGTAGGACTTTTTTCTTGAACACCCTGAATTTATCTTTCCATCCTTTCCTGGCCTGTAAGAGTTTGCTGATAGCCTTATTGAAAATGCCCTATATGTTCTTTGATTATTCTGTCATTCTGCTTGCAGAATTCTCCACTTGTCTTTAATTTTTGACAGTTTGAGTCTTGATGTAGTCTTATTAGAACTGAGTATGATTGGAGACCTTCATCCTCCCTAGATGTTTATATCTTTCTCCAGATTTGGAAAGTTTTCTACTATTATCTCTTTAAACAAGGCTTCTGTTTGTATATTTTTCTCTTCTTATTTGATGCCTACAGCTCAAAATTTATACTTTTGATGTTGTTTCACAAGTTCCATAAGCTTTCTTCCTTCCTTTTTATCCTTCTTTTTTCTCTGACTACATATTCTTAAATAAACTATCTTCCAGTGCACGGATTATTTTTTTTCCTTTTTTCCTTCAGTTTCTTTAGTACTGTTACTGATGTTCCCTATTGCATTTCTTATTTCATCATTGTAATTATCAACTCCAGAATTTATTTGATTTATAATAATTATATAATAATTATATATACATATAATTATTACATATATAGAATTATATAATATACGGAATTTTAATCTCTCTATGAAATTTCTAATTTTGGTCACTTATTGTTTTTCTGTTCCCACAAAATTTTCTCCTGTTTTGGGGGTTCAAGGGGGGTTGGGGGTTTGGGAGTGGTGGTTTGGGTTTATTTGGTTTTTTTTTCTCTCTCTCTCTCAACATTTGCTGAGCTTCCTTAAAACAATTGTTTTGAATTCTGTGTCAGCTATTCTGTATCCATTTCTTTTGAGTTAGGAGCTAGAAGATGACTGTGTTCTTTTGGTGATGTTATTTTTCTTTGGTATTTTTGTGTTTCTCTTTGCCTTATCTTGATGTCTCTGCACTCAGGGAAGCCCTCACCTCTTGCAGACTTTGTGGACTTTCACTGTGAAAAGACCTTCCCCGATGGGGAATGGGAGGGCCCTGGCTCAGTGGAGTGCAGCTTTCTGGCAGGAACAAGGGGCCATCTGTGTAGTCTCTGTTCAGCTCTGCCAGCTGAGGCCACTGGCGACTGAAATTGCAGGGATCTTCTGTGTCCAATAGTGTAGATATCCACAGCGGGACAAGGGTTTCTGGGGTCTTCAGTGGCGAGGGCTGCTAAAGTGTTCCTAATAGCTTTTTCTTCCATCAGGAAATTTGTGGCTGAGGGCTCCCTCTCTGCACTGCATTTGTTTTGCAAGCCTACCTGTGGCAGCAGTGGCACTAGTATCTGATACTAAGGAACAGCCATGGAGCTGACGCCTGAAGCACAGGCACCCATGGAGGGACTATGGCTCTGGAATGTGAGGCAGTGACAGCCCTGGTGCCCGGAGCATGGGCACCCTCACTGCTGCACTGGTAACAGACACCATGCTTAGGAAACAGCCATCTAGAGAGTCTCTGATGTGTCAGTCTCACCACTGATACTTTCTAGATGGATATTTTCTGCTTTTTTGAGCCACTGTGTTTCTTCAGATGTTCTAATAGACCCAAGAGCCCCCTCTACACTATCTTAGTTTGTATATAGCTGTTTGAATTTGAATTTTTTTGAGAGAATGAGGCTAGCATCTCCTATTCCACCATCTAGGTGATGTCACTCCCAGAAAAAAAAGAAATTTTAATCAAATGAAGAAATGTTTAAAGAAACTGCATTTTATTTATTATATCCTTGCTACATCTTAAATTGTTGCAGCCCAAATATAGAAGGGCTAACTATGGGGACTGGGGTTGTGGCTCAGTGGTAGAGCACTTGCCTTGCATGTGTGTGATACTGGGTTCCATCCTTACCACCACATAAAAACAAATAAACAAAATAAAGGTATTGTGTCCATCCACAGCATACACACACACACACACACACACACACACACACACACACACACACACGGACTGGCAGTGGTATTCCCTGAACTATAAAGTGACATTTTCATTCTTTCATTTTAATTACTAAAATGTGAACTTTCTTTATTATATCTCCTCTCGCCTTCAAAGTTTCTGCAATTGCAATTGACAGCCTTTTAAAAAACTGTTGTAAAAAATAAATGTACTGTGTTACTCATTATGCTATTGTAAACCTTTCTAGTTGGGGTGATAATTGTACATAATTAAACTTTATACCAAAATTAGCCTTGTTCATGCAGAAGGAATCACTGCAGTATGGTTGAAGCACATTTTTAATTAACTTTATGTTAACTTTCACCTGTATTTAGCTCAAAAAGTGGGATTTCCACATTTCCTACTGTATGGGATAAACAAAAGTATCTACCTGCAGCCAAGCTGCTGTTGCTTTTATTTTGCTCACACAGATTTACACACCTGAGTTAGGCTGTCATTGTCTCCTTAGATCCTTCTTTTTCTCTGAGCAGAAACCTATTCCCATCATGATATTTAGAGGCAAGGCCTTTTGGATGTGGATAGGACTAGATGAGGTCATTGGGTTGGAGACCCAAGATTGAATCCTTGATAAGAAGAAGTGAAGGAAGAGGCACCAACACCACAAGAAGATGAAAAAGAAAGGAAAGAAAAAGGGGAGAGATGTGAACACATATACACATGTGTGCTCCCATTTTCTTGCCATTGATACTCTGCACTACCTCAGGACTCTACCAGCAAGAAAGTCATTATCAGACATGGCCGCCCCTCAACCTTGGACCTGCAGAACCCCAAGCCAAGATAAACCTCTTCAAATGCTTCACAGTCTGTGGTATGGGGTTATTAGCAACACACAAAATGGACTAACACATGTTATCACCTCTTCCACTAAAGCAGAGGGTCAGTAAAGTTGAAAAGGCAAACAACTACATCTTTATATTCAGGATCTGGGTTACTCAGTTTTCCGTCACTGTGACAGAATACCTGACATAAGTCAATGTAGAGGAGGAAATATTCATTTTGGCTCCCAGTTTCAGAGGTTACAGTCATTGGGTCCATTGGCTACATTGCTTTTACGCCTGTGGGGAGGCAGAATATCATGGTGGGGAGTACGTGGGCAAACAGAGCTGCTTACCTCACAGTGGCTAGGAAGGAAAGGGATGGGGAAGGCCAGGGACAAGATAAACCATTCCAGGACACACACCCAGTGGCTTATTTTCTTCAATGAGGCCCTCACTTCCTAGAGTTTCCACCTCCCAATAATACAAGCTGAGGGAGGACCAAGCCCTTCAACACATGGGCCTGGGGAGGATATTCCCGATCCAAACTCTAATGGTTATCAGACCCACTAATTCTATAATTCAATGTGTGGAAAAAAACATATAGTAATTAATATTTCACATTTAAAAAAACATTTTGATAGCTGCATTTCAATACAAACCATAGAAAGATTTTTTTAGGTTTTAACAACCAGCAAAAAGTGCGGGGGTGGGGGGGGAGGGGGGACATCATCTTAAATCATGACCTTTCTCATCATACCTGCTGACACATTATCATATCCAGCCTGAACCGGGAGGTAGCTAGGTTCTCTGACTCCACTATTACTCCCATAAAATCCATTTTCCATAGAGTAGCCACAGTCATATTTAAAATATATATATATATATATATATACATTACTCCCCTAAAATTTCAATAGCTTCCCTTATAGTGATTTTCAGATCCTGTGATGATCAGACCCCCACCTATGACTTCTACTTAATTTTACCCTTTCTCTTCCATCCAGTATGCTCTGGTAACAATGGCTTCTGCTCTTTATTACCTGTTCTAAGCTCTATCCTGCCACAGGATGCTTTCTCCGTTGTCCCAGTTACTGAGATTTCAGTTTGTCTGACTGCTTCTCCTTTGGGGTCCCAAGCAAAACACCACCTCCATAAAAACAGAGATTTTTTTTTCTTTCTTTTCTCAAGTTGTACCTAAAGATAGAGATGGCATGAACTTGTGCTTGTGTGTGTTAAATGTATAAGTAGAATGAGGATATCCTGGCCATAAACCTTAAGAAGTGATAGAGAATTCTAGAACAACAAACTAAATATTCTCTCCAAAATAAGACAATAGAAGGCGGGGATCTGACATATAACCGACATGCGCTTATTTGCGTGCTTCTCTTCTAAGGATGACAGCTGTTACAATATCAGAGTGACCTTTCTGAGGTCTCCTTAGAACTTAAAAGTTGGTGCACCAAAGACATAAACCAGTAGAGGGTGTACTTGGACAGGCTGCAGTTCTGAAAATAAAATTCATTCGTATGAGCAGCAAAAGAAAAAGCAAAGTATATTTGAGACAAAGATCTATTGTGCAAAGGCTTGTCTAAAATTAATTATAAATGGAATTGCTGAAATAAACCTATAAATTATATGTTCATATAACATATGACATGTTTAAACTTCTTTTAACTAGTATAAACTCTGTACTGTAATCTCTTGAGTGCTTTTATAATGTATGACTGAACACACAAATTATCTTTGTACTTCAATTATATAAACTTGTAAAAGTGTTGCATACAGAAGAAATAGACATTTGTCAGTAGTCTATGTTCATGTAAGTGAAGAGTTGAGCCAACATTTAAGCCCCGTGTATATTATTCTTTAGAATGTATAAGTATTGTGTAACAGATTTATTTTTTCAATAAAATTATACTTAAAACCAGTATCAAAATGTCATTATATTCCCCTGAGCACACACAAGAACTGACAGGGGAAGAAGTCATCTAAATAACTGCAAATGGAGAGCTAGACTTTTACTTGTGATTTTCTATCTAGTTCTCTCAAAACCACAGATAGATTTGATTTTGCCTATTTTATAGGTAATTTAGCCAAGATTTGTGGAAAATTTTCAAGCTAATGTTAGTCCTGGTGGAAGCTGAGATTCAAAACCAATTTCCCTGCTCTTTCCCCTAGTACACATCACTAATATTGAACTCCATTGCATTTTATTCACACAGAAACAATGGTTAATTGTAGTAACATGAAAATTGAAGAGACAGGTAAAAGAAATAATAGCCCATGATTGACGTAAGCTAGGGTTTGCAAGTATATGTCACAAGAGCCAACATTTTCTCATTCTCTCTTTTCCATGTCCCTTGTAAACATTGGTAATTGTTCACAGTGGGTTTTTTTTCCCCACCCAATCCAGATACACCCTCAAGATCTTCTCAAGAAAGTATCATGCAAAACATCTCATTACCAATCATTTGGGGATGACTCTGGAGACTGAAATGTTTACCATCCTTCTTCTAGGTAGTTGTAATAACTGAATGAAACTGATTTGCACATGATTGTTAAAAGCATATTTTCTAAAACAAAACTAGACATATATCTAGTTATTTTACCATATTACCATACCACTCTTTGACTCTTTCTTACCAACACCTTCCAATGCTTCACCTTGCTTAACATACAGAATAGTCTCAAACTTGTAATTTAACCAGTAACTACATATAAAGTTAAAGAAACAGGCTATGTTCTTTAAAATGTCAAAAGCATAACTTTTCAAGTCAAAAGCATAACTTTTCAAGTCAAAAACATAACTTGCATAGTTCACCTGTGTTTATGCACAACATTATGTAATCTGCTTTACCCATTATTAACTATGAAATCTTACTAGTACTTGCTTCTCTCTCTCTCTCTCTCTCTCTCTCTCTCTCTCTCTCTCTCTCTCTCTCTCTCTCTCTCTTCTATATGATTGACTCTAACTGGTTAATTTAAAAAATTACATGTAAAAAGGAAAGCAGGAAGTCTGAGAACCTAAGGGTCTCTTCGTGGGGAAAAAAGAAGTGCATGACTTCCATGTTGAGGTCTCGTAGCAAATATTTAAGACACTCAGAGTCTAGCTGCATTTGCTTTGGGGGTTCTACTTTTATGTTTTGAGGAGATGAAAGAAATGACTATCCAATGCTCTGGATAAATGATCCAAAAAAACTAATATACAGTTTTTAATTCAAAGGAAAATAAATCCATGTATTTGAAGGTTTTTAATGGTTGATTTTTCACTCCAAGGAGGCCAATAGTGGAAAGAGATTATGAGAGGGCATCAGTAAGCAGGACCTGGTTCCTGGCTCCACTAATAACCAAGGGAGTTACCTTGAGCAAGCCAGAATGTCTCTCTGGACTTTTAGCTTCTCATATCTAGAGAGAGAGAGAGACCACATGTCCTCGGAGGCTCGTTCTCGTTTTAAACTTCTCAGGGTCTACAGAAAATAAACCTAAACTACATCTTTCTTCTCCCTGTCTATGGTCTCTTACCAAGTCTGTTTGATAAAACCTGGCTCTCTACACTAGTACGCATCTAAAACTCTAAACATATAAAACTCTATGTATTCTAGAATAATGTACTTATTCAGACACAAAAAGTCTCTACTTTGTTCAGACTCTGATAAGGGAGCATGCGTTCTACAATGTCTAGCCTCTGCTCTGCCCCAACTCAATGAGGCATATTTGGAATAGATCAAAGGCAGGGAAACTTATAGGCTACAGTTTCCAGGTTAACTCTCCCTGGGTTTTTACCCACAGGCAAAGTGAAATGACCTGCAAATGACCCCATTGGTTCCATATACAAACATTTTCAATTCTTTTTTTTTAATACTTATTTTTTAGTTGTAAGTGGATACAATATCTTTATTTTACATTTATGTGGTGCTGAGGATCGAACTCAGTGTCTCAAGCATGCCAGGCGAGCACTCTACTACTGAGCCACAACACCAGCCCCAACATTTTCAATTCTTAAAGAAAGAAAATGTCATTAAAATTTCCCTCTACACGGGAATACATACAGGCGTACTGCCAATTAATTCTGGATATTTGAAAATTTTACCTGAAGTCAACTGAAGCTTACTTCATATTAAATAAAAGACTAAGAATATTAATAATGTAGTCAACAAAATTACAAGGAAAATATTTAACCTACTTTAAAAATATTCTCAAATATTCTTGTATATTAATTTAAGTATTAAAGAATTTTATCTGTTTCTTAAGATGGTCCTTTTTCATGACAGTACTTTGAATGACTACTTTTCTTTTAACAGGCAATCCCAAATTTCTTTACAGTAGTTTAAGTTTTTTTTATTTCCAGCTAGTTTAATTTAATAAAATATAGGAAATTTAGAAATTGCATATGCAGATTTTATTGGACAGATGGTTTTCATCAGAGAATTTTCTGCTGGATAAATTAGAAGCCAGCTAGTTTAATGTTTTATTTCTCAAATTTTCAGAATAAAAATCAGTGTCTAGTGAATTATAAGTCCCTAGTAAATATTCACTGATTAATTAAATGAGTAAACTTCCCTGTAATCATGTAAAAGTCTTTAGTAATAAATTAAAATTACAAATCCAGAGATTTGATATGGTTATATCACTTGTATCATATTCTAGTAAAGTAAAACTATTTTATTGAAGTTGATAAAAATGATATAATAGAGTTGGAAAATGGTATTCAGATGGTATTATAAAAGAAATAAAATCATATGATATTTAAAAGGGTATATACTTTGGAAACAGAAAGAACAGAGATTAAAGACTGATTCCACCAGTTTTTAGCTGTGTTGCCTTAATCTAGAAAATTTGCCCCTCTATGCCTTTCTTCTGTAATAAATTGGTAGTGAAAATATTTTTACCCATAGCATTATTATAAAAATCTTAATATTAAGAAATTTATTTAGATACCTTCAGTAAGTACAAGAAAAAGTCTCCTGTGGCATGCAACAAATATTTGTTAATATGATACGTAAGAATATGTTGTAAAACTAGATTATATTAGTTTTATATTAGCATATTCTGTTAGCACTATAGGCAAACTAAAATTAATGGAGAAGAAATGATAATATATACTTGAGACATGAAAACATATACTCTGTACAAGTGCAACTATCACAAATAAAATGAATCTTTTTCCAACTGCTTCTAAACTTTAAAAAAAGTAATTAATGTAGTTAATTAATGTAATTAATTATCACTGTACATGATGCCAGTTTGATGACTTCAGATGCAAGTAAATTATGATGAGACCAATCACACTCAGTTTCTGCTTTCTAGTTTTCTTTCTTTTTAATTTAAAAAAATCTGAATCTCATATATAATTTTTCCTATTACTAAATTATAAACATGTCTTTGACTGGTGTAAGATTCATGACAATTTTTGTTGATATCATCCCTGTACCAAGCAGAGTATCTGGCATATCCCAAGTACATAAGAATAATCAATTAAATGGGTGATAGGGAATAAATTCTAAACATTCACTGGTAAGTCATTCATGAAAGCCCAGTAGTGTTTCCATCTATACGTATACATTAACTGTTAGTGTCTTGTTAGTGGATTCTGATGTTTTTAGGCACTACCTACACATTTAACCAACTTAAGCAACTTTGACAAAAGAAAGCAATAAGCCCCAGTGGAATGCATTTTAATGGCCCTTTCCAAATGCTGCTATTTCATTCCTGAATGCACAGTATGTGCCCACGTGGAACTTCAGCTCTTTCTGGAGAATTCTTGTAGGCTATGGTTTCTTCATCTACTTTTGTCTGTCCAGACATTTTACATGGCAGTCTGGTTTCTTACTGTTTTCCCTGGCTTTGATCTGTTGATATTTGGAGACATTTCCAGAATTTATCTTTTGGTTTCCAGTATCAAAACTCAAGTAGAGTTGTCTCAACTAAATACCACAAACCCAGGAAATAAGGGTCACCACCCCATCCTATTTGTACTTCACTGTTAAAGGCATTATGAATCTATGCACTTTTATTTCCCTGAGCTTTATCTAAAATTAGGAAAAATAAAGAATCTCACCTAGTAGCTCAAATTAGTATGGCACCAGCAAATAAAATGAGATTAAATAAGCCAGACACGGTGGCACAGATCTATAATCCCAACTACCTGGGAGGCTGAGGCAAAAAGACTGCAAGTTCAAGGCCTGCCTGGGTAATCTAGTGAGTCCATCTCAAACTAAAATAAAAAGATTTGGGGATGTAGCTCAATGGTAGAGCATTTGCCTAGCATTTTTGAGGCCCTGGGTCTATCTCTAGTAACACATACACACACACACACACTCGATGAGATATATGAAAATAATTATTAAAGCCATGAATTATCATACCAGTATAAACTTATAATAATTAAACAATTAAAAAATCCTTTGTGTTTTAAGTTGTACATAGGAGAAAACAAAAGAAAAAACTTGCAGAGAACTATTTATGATATACTTACTACTATGCACACCATCTCATTTAATTTCCAAACATTGTAAAGTATAGTCCTTCTTATTCTCATCACTTACTTGACTATGAAGGAACTGAGCCCAGAAAAGTGAAGTATCTTGTGTAAGGCCACATAGCTAATTATCAGTGTTCCACTGAAAATTGGGGTTCTCGCAAGTCTCCTGATTGGAAGTAAAAAGGGATTAGAAAAACAGTCAATATTTGAGGTAAGAGAATTCCAAATAGATAAGGTTGTGGGAAGCACCCAAAAGAAGAAAGCAAGGTGATTCCTCTCAGAGCCTGCAGGAAGGAGAAAAGAGGTCATCGTCATCTGGACTTATTCAGGATCTGAAGAGGATGCACTTAGCCAGGTTCATTCTAGGTGTTCACCAGTTGAAACTTCAGACATGCCTGTCTCTTAACACCCTGATCTTTCTTATCAACATTGGGAAGTATCATAGGAAAAAATGAATTTACTAAGTCTTAGGAAATCATTGTGGCTATGCAGCTCAAACTGGGTTTGATCCCAATATTTAACGTAAATGTTCTGGATAGTTGCACTAATTTGTTACTGAATTCTGCTACACACAGACAAAAACCAGCCATGGAACAGTTTTCAGGTGACTGTGTCAAAAAAACAAAAAGAGCCTTCAGTGTTTAGTCTTATTGGGAGAGTGGAGTTTTGGAAAGCACGTCTTTTCCCCGCTTGAAATGACAAAGAAGCATGTTAAAGAAGAGTTGTATGGGGAAAACAATTGTTCCAATGTGAAAGCTGGACAAAGAAATGCATTTTACAAGGAGGAAATTTTTGACACAAACTTGAGTTCAATCAAAAGCAATAAAATTAATAAATGAAGAGCATACCTTTCTTTAAGGGAAATTTGGCAAAATAATTTATTCTCAACTCAGCCTTAACCATAGTAAGAGAAAAGTTGATGTATTTTTGCAAACAAAACATTAACTTAAATTCTTAACAGAAAGTACGTTTATTGTTTTTGATCCAGCTAGTAAATTTCCCAATAGACATATTTAGATCATTAGCATGAGCTCAGAATCTGTCATCTGGAAACCATCCAAAGGCCAGGGGAGCACCAGAAGTAGCCTTTGGGAATCCAGGAATCCATAGACACACTTTAAATTCTATAGGGTGGTACCATGGAGTCAGCAACAGGCATAGGTTGATCAAATAATTATGCTGTCCACAGCCATATTGTGCAGGCAGGCTACTTAGCCAACTTTCTTTTTATAAAGCAAATCAAAGCAGAAACTGGATTTCCAATGAATAGACTGATTTATAGACTGCAACTGTTCCATTTGTTATTTTTGGCCTTATCCTGTGCTTTCCTATAAGGTATATTATTACCTTAATCTCTAACTTTACCCAGAACCAAGAAAAGGAAACAATTACTGACTCAAGTAGTGCATTCAAGTAAGAGTCCTTTCTAATTATTATATACATGCAAATATATCTCCAGTGTCTCCCAGGATGTTGCCCCCTCCTCACATAGTACACCTCCAGCTGGTGCCAGGCTTGCAGCAAGTCATTCCAAAGCTCTGTAATTCTGGCAACCTCTGAATGGTGTCTGTGTAATTGTGACCAGGGAATCTCATAGTCAGCAGTCTGAGCACCTGCTTTTTCCTAAAGTAGGCCCCCTTTTAAGTGGGTCCCATCCAGTGTTGTAGGGGACCCTGTGTTGATAAGTCAAGCTCTCCATAAGTCCATGGTTAATAGTGTTGACAGAGGCTCAGTAAGCAGGAAAGATAACTACACCTGAATGTGTATCCATTCCCATGAGGACAAACCTCTGACCCTTCCAAAATGGAAAGTTCTATCCATGCAATAGTGAACTTGGCATTGGTGGCCAGTAGATCTTCTCAAGAGATGCTCCACACTGGGGTTTGGTGAAGGTCAGGTATTCAGCAGTGGCAGAAGCTAGATCAGTCGTAGGAAGGGGGAGTGCATGTTGTCAAGTGCAACCTTCATGTCATCCATCTCAGCCACCTCCTCTGCCCCTCATGCCAGCACAAGAGTGCCCAATGACAGAGGCTGGTGAGCATTGATTGGCCTCATGATTTTGTCAACTTGATTTTAAAGAAGGAGGTTCTCTAATGGGTATGACACATTCAAAGACCTCCACACTTAGTGCCCACACCCATATAGGTTAATTCCATATTACTCCAGACCTCCTTGGCCCAATCTTCCCTTCTTCCTTCCTTCCATATCTCTATCCAGAGAATGTGTGTGTATGTGTGTTTCCCACCATTTATCATTCCCCACAAAGTAGTCCTCCAGGTATAGCATCCATTGGGAATATTTTGCTTTTCCCTATATCTCAAGACAACCCACTGACTGAGGCTTTAGTGTAGCAGCCAACCATTTTCATCTTGGATCAAAATACCAAGCCAGGCATCTGAAAATTAAACTCAAGAATTTTTACTTCTGCTAAGGCTGGTCCTACAGGATTCCCCACAGAGATATACACAATCTGAAGATGATGCATTGAGGTACCTATAGGGGTGGGTACTGACCACTTATACAACATAATTTGCTTATGTCCTTTAGCCCTTCCAATTTGTGCCTTGTATTAGTCAGTCTTTCATTACTATAATGCAATACCTGAGATAATAAGCACATAAAGAGAAAAGTTTTATCTTGACCAATAGATCAGAAGATTCTAGACCCTGAACTAAGAAGTTGGCCTCTTTGCTTTCAGCCTGTAGTGAGGCAACACATCATGTTAGCAAGACATGGTAGAGCAAAATCATTCACCTCACAGCCAGGAGGCAAAAGAAGAAAGAAAAGGAAACAGAATCCCATAATTCCTTTCAAGGGCCTGTCCTGGAGACCTCCCACTAGATCCCACCCCTAGATGTTCCATCACCTCCCAATAGCACCACCTTGGGGACCAAGCCTTTAACACATGGACCTTTTGATGGTCGGGGGAGACATTCTAGATCCAAATTATAGCATGTCTCCTTGTTGCTCCTTCAGCAGGAGCAAAACATGTTAATTCGTCTTTTATTTCAGATGGGCCATCTTGTCATGCTCCCTCACCACAAATCTCTAAACATTTTACAGATATGAATGGACCCTGAATCTTTGCAATGTTTATCTCTCACTTTCTGGAATTCGTGTGTCTCATCAGGGTTGCCAGCATGCCTACTTCTGGTTCATGTCACTAATCACCATAATGTTACTGACATCATGAATGGATGAGATGATCTGAAGGAAGCCAAGCTACTCCAAATGTGTTTGGACTATATTATGACAGAGGGTTGGAGACAGTCCTGAGGCAAATGTATAATGTTGTCCTTTCTATATAAAGCAAACTATTTCCTGATCGATATTTTTAAAGTAAAATAACCTACATTTGCCAAATTAGTGGCTACATACACGGTTGTATCTGATGTCACATTAATTCTTCTGGCAGAGATAGCCTACATATGTATTGTGAGGGTTGTGATGGAGGCTATCATGTGGTTGAGATTTTCATAATCTGCAATCAAACTGTGGGATCCATTCGGTTTTTGCCAGGGCCAAAGAGGTGAGTTAAATAGATATAATGGGACCACCACTCCTGCATACTTTAAATAAGGGGCCAACTTTTTTTTTTTTTTTTGGTAAAAAGACAGATGGTAAAGATTTCAGACTTTTCAGACCACATATGGTCTCTGAAGCATATTTTTGTTTTTTAACAATCCTTAAAAATGTAAAAACCATTCTTAGCTTGAAGGCTATGCAAAAAATTGGCTATGCACCAGATTTTGTCTATGGTCTGTAGTTTTCCAAACTCCTGCTTTGGATCCTTAAGGTGGCACTCATCTTTGCCATTCCCCGCCCTGGGCTGTAATTTGATTATTGATTTACTACCTCAGCTGTGGTGAAGGATAGTTTCAGAGGCTTCCTCCTTGCCTTTTCCACTATGCTAGAACTTACCTCTTAAATTAAGACCCAATAAGGGGTTTGTGCCAATTGCCAAGCATGCCAATCTCAATTATTCATTTAGAAACTGGGGAAATGATCATGGGTGGGTTGTCAGACCCAATGGATTTTGTCCAGGATTCCATTTATTATCTGTCCCTCATAATTTATGATTAGTCTTATATATAATTTAACTATGAATATTCATAACTTCACCAAAAAAAATTTAAAGTAATTAAGAAAAAATACAGTTGGGACTTTGAGTCGATACTGGCAAACTGGAAGTTGATGAAGAAAATTACCTTATCACTCCAATGACATGAAATTGCTGGGGAGGGTATAGCAGACTTTTTTATTTTTTGTAAAATAACAGCAATTCTCAAAATCAAAAAAAAAAGACATGGAAAGACAAAGAAATCTACAGATGCCAGAAATGAAGACATATCTCAATGTCAGAGTAGCAAGTAAAAGCTTAAAATACTAGATCCAAAATGCAGAACCTAGACATAAATATCATGTGCTGATAGATGGGATTTTAATGACCCCCTGGGCATAAGGAGGTAAAGATTATGGCTGTTCATTTTGGAACAAAGCCTTCTTGGTTAAGGAGGGAGCCTCAATGAGGTGTCCTATCATGAAACAGAAATAACAACACTGTATACTCCAACCTCTGCCTTCCTAAGCAGCCTTCCTAAGCAGGAAGCAGAACAGCACTTTGTCATCTACCAGTGCTCTCCATGGAAAAAGACTTACTGGCAAGACGCTAGAAACCCAAGATGGCACCATGCTTGGATAATGGGTCCAAATTTATACCAACCAGATGGAGCTAGAACTATTAAATTTGATTTTTTAAGAAATGTGGTTCAGCACCAGTTAAGAACCCAAGAAAATGCAAAAATCACTCTGTGCTGATTCATCCCATGGCCCAGAGAACCCAAGATTCACAGAGAAAAAGATCTCTCACATGTTAAGCTTACAACAAAAACAAAAATGAAACCATAAGGACAAATGAACCAGTGACAGGGAGAATCATCAAACATAAACAAGAAAAATCTGGAAATAGCAAATCATCCCCAAATCTGGAAATAGCATATTCTAACATTCTGTAGGAAAAAAAAAAAGGATTTTATGATGTTTTAAAAAGGAAAAGAGTACATTAAGCAAAAATAAGAATATAGAAGCTGATAATGGCATTAAAGATTCAAATTTTCATGTATCATTGCCCATTATGAACAGACAATGTCTGAGGTGAATATATATATATATATATTTTTTTTTTCAGAGCAACACAAAATGGAAACAGGTAAAAGGGAATCCCTATAAGAAGCAGAGCAGGAAAAGTTCAAGAAGGGGTCAAGGAATAAGTTTTTATTATAACCTCTTCTGTATTACATAACATTTATTATTTTCAAAAATAGTAATTAAGAAAATATGAAATAAAGAAAAATGTGAAGGATAGGCTCAGAAGCTGTGTGTGTGTGTGTATGTGTGTGTGTGTGTAAAACACCATATTTAATGTAATCATGGCTTGATGTATGGTTCAAAAGGAAAAAAATACTAAGAGCTACAATGAAAAGCAAAAGACCCTAATTCCTCATCAATAGAGGTAAAAATGTGACATGCCCCAAGAATCAGGACTGCGTTTTCTCCCTATGTTCTCTATGGGCATAACTCAGAAACAATTGAAAATAGTAGAGATATTATACTCCCAAATACTTTCTTGAAAGATATTATATCAAAAAGGGTTAGAAGTTGTCACTGTGCTGAACATCTTACACTTATTTTATGGTTTTATTTTGTTTTTACTTTGAAATACATCTCAGAAAGAGCATCTAATCTTCTCAGGGCTTCAAACCTCTAAAAGTCTTATTATAAACCTACATCTATTGGGAATATCACCAAAAAGCCATGAAATAGGATGTTGGCAACAATGAAGAAAAGGAAGATATTTATCCACAAAACAGTGGAGGAAGGAGGATCAAAACTGCTTACTGGCTGAAGGAAAGCAAAAGACAAAAATCATGGACAGGTGGAAAAGAAAGAAAGAAGCTCTCACATCAGATGATCTTAAAATCCAGGAGGAAAGGAAAAGGGAGAGGAAGATGCAAGGAAGGAGAAGCTGCAATTACATTAAATAGAGACAAGAGCTGGAGAATCAATTTTAAAGAATCTAAACTGCTACAAGGAATAAAATGTGGTAAGTATTTTACTACATGGATTAAATATATTAGCCTTTTTTCCCTGGAGCACTTAAGGAACTTCATCTCTAGCATTACAGCTGAAAATGTAGTGTGAGCTTTAAAAGCTGCACCATCTGATGCAGTATATACTCCAATGGTGTACTACCATATTTCCTGAAGAATTCAGGATACATAAATCAGAACCTGGGTCCCCAGCGATATCCAGATCAAACTCTGAGGAACACAGCATTAATATAGCAGAGAAACATGATAGTAAAAATGCATTAAAGTATCTACAGGGAAGGACGTAAAATCAGCATACTTCGGTGACACAGTCACAACAACATTTATAGCAGCTCAATCTACAATAGCCAAACTATGAAACCAACCTAGATGCCCTTCAACAAATAAATGGATAAAAAAAATGTGGTATATATATATACATACATACATACACACAAGGGAAGAGGTACTCTGGGTTGACACAAAGAAGTGAAGGGAGCGGGAAGGATATGAGGGTAGGAAAGATAGTAGAATGAATCGTATATTACCCTATGTGCATATACGATTATAGGACCAGTGTGATTCTACATCATGTACAACTAAAAGAGTGAGAAATTATATTCCATTTATGTAAGATGTGTCAAAACACACTCTATTGTCATATATAACTAATTAGCATAAATTTTTAAAAGGTTAAAAATGTATGAGAAAAAAATTCTATAGTGCTAAATTTGTAAATGCCTTTAGGAGCAACAGTAGTATAACCTTAAATTCTTAAACAATTGGCATTTACCTAAGAAATACAAACTCAGACTGCATTATATGCTAAGCATTGGGGTTAGAGGTAAGTAAATAGCATTATGGTCTGTTAGAACAGCAAGTATACAAATAAATGATTTGATTGACTATACTTCAGTGGAAATTATGGTTTGGAAGAAGGATCTTATTTTAAAATCAGACCAATCAGAAAGCATTTAGTGCTTCTGCTTATAAGACTCAAGAATCTTCAGAATGTTAAGGTCACTGAGAGATTATCTAATAAATACTCTGGTGACTTTATATGTCTTCATATCTATGCTTTTCTTGAACTTCACAAGCAATAATGAAAACACCTACTGAGACAGCCCAGTACAGTTTTAGATATGTCAATTTTTTAGGATATAAAATTAGATATCTGTGTTAGCCCATGTAAATAGAAAGCACTTTTTGCATAATTATGTATCCAGGTTACCTGCTATGGTTTGAATACGGATTGTCCCCCAAAAGTTCATGTCTTGAAGGTTTGGTCCCCAATACAGCAATGTGCAGAGGTAGGGCTTTTAGAAAGTGATCAGATAATGAGGGTTTAACCTCATCAGTGGATTAATCCATTGAGGGATTCATAAGTGAATAGACTATTAGGAGATGGTTGAAACTGTAGGAGATGGGACCTAGTTGAAGGGGTTGGGCCCTTGAGGCCTGCCCTTGGGGACAATATTTTGTGCAGGGCATCTTCCTTCCTCTCCCCATCCCTACCCCATCTCACCTCACCCCCATCCTCTTTCCTTGGTGCCAGTGGGTGAGTAGCTTTCTCTACCATGATGTACTGCCTCACCTCAGGCCCCAGAAACAATGGAGCCAGCTGACAATGGGCTGAAACCTCTAAAACTAGGAACAAAAATAAATCTTTTCCTCTTTTAAGTTTGTTTTCTCGAGTCTTTTTTGTTAAAGCAACAAAAAAGCTAACGCATCACACCTACTGTAAAGTAGTCCTTTTTTTTTTTTTTTTTTTAGTATCAGGGATTGAACCCAAGAACACTTACCAACTGAGCCACCTCCCCAGACCTCTTTATTTTTTATTTTGAGAAAGGGTATCACCAAGTTGCTTAGGGCCTCACTAAGTTGCTAAGTCTGGCTTTGAACTCATGATCCCACTGCCTCAGCCCCCTGAGCCACTGGTGTTACAGGTATGTGCCACCACATCCAGCTAAAGTTGACTTTTCTTTATATGAAAATAAATATCAGTATTCCCTTCTAGTGTCTTCTCACTGATCAGCTTCAACCCTCCAAGTACAATGCAGGACACATCTCTTCTGCATTTCACAAGACAATCCTGGAGATATTTAAAACCAGTGGTTATGTCTTTCTTTAGTATTTCCATCTACAAACCAGTCATACTTTCTAAACCTCCCTCATCTAGACCCCATCCTTTAAATACACTCTGGTCTGTCCGTATCCCACTTAACCTATGGTGTCAGAAGTTTCAACAGATTCCAAATGTGGTTTTAATAACATTTGATTATTATTATCTTTTCATTAATCTCTTGAGGATTTCATTTTTCTAGGACAATCACATCATATTGCTGACTCATGGAGTTTTCTTCAGTTAACTGGAAACATCTTCACACATGAAGCTAAAAAGCCACACCTCCTCCAGCTAGACTTGTGCAATGGTTGTTTTGGAACATACATGTTTTTCCTTCCATAAGAGCATAGAAGTGTATAGATTTCCCTCTTAAATGTAATGACTCTAACGGCTTCACCTCATCATTCCATCTCTTCAAGGTCTGGCCGGATGCTAATGTTGGCATCAGTTGTAACACATTCCCAACTTCATGACATCTGAAACTTTGTAAAAGATCTCTTCTGATACTGCACAATTCACTAATAAAAATGAATGAATGTGATAATCAAAACAAACCACAACCATGTTATTTAAAAATATAATAAACATGACTATACTTAGAAAAAGTCTATTAAAGCCTTCCTCCTAGTTAGAAGTGAATCTAACAGCAGTTTTTCAGAGCAACTATTTGAAAGATGTCAATAAGCTCACTACCCCATCCTCCAGGAGTTTTTCTCTCTTTGTCCCAGAAGAGGTCATGAGAGATGATGCCAGCATCTTGCAAAATCCAACCACTTTGACATTTCCTGATCTAATGGACGGTACAACGTGGGTTTCTGTATTATAAAAGGTCACACCGTTCTTCATGAGGGCACAGAGAAAGCTAAAGTGAGATATAGGAGTATCTTAAAATTATTATTAAAATGGTAAATGTGTTTCATTAAAATAAAACAAAGAGAGGACAAGTTTTTTAGGAAGCAGCTCAAAGTTCATTGAACCTGTGGTTTGGCAAGCAAGGCATGCCCTGGGGAAACTTGGAATCCGTCAGCTTTTCCTTCACTTGAAAGATATAATTGGCTTGGCTTTGGAGTTTTTGAGAGGCAAGGTAGAGAGCAGCGAAGGTGTTCCTTCTGAAAGAGGGCTTTGTGTTCCACAGAGGCAGGCATGGGAAGTGGCACCCAAACTGTGATGTCATTCTATAATTCAAAGAGAGTCCTTTTATTCTCATATACATGTCACGCTCACTGTTAGCCAACTCCTACAGTTCCTATCTTCTTACAAAGAAATTCTAAGCCTTGGCATAGTCCTCTGTGAGTCTTGATAATATTTAACCACAAAGAGTGATCTTCACTAGAGACAGAGAAAGCAATAGGAAAAGGCTGCTATACATTCCAGTTTTACTCCAGTACAAAGGACATACGAGAGAATAAGATAGCTTTAGGAGGTCACCAGGGATCTCAAACCCAAAAGCAGGTGACATCAATGAGGGAGGCAGTAAGTTTGGAAAGTAGAGGATAAGAGCCCCATCTAAACAAGACAGTAGTTACGCAGTTCCAGCCAATTATTACCACACGAGTTCATAGAATCAGAGCTACTAAATCATCTGATTATTTTCAGTGAATGCCAGAAATCTGTATCTTGATGGAACTGGTCCCATTTAAAGCCTAAAACAACCAGATGTACCACCAGAGCATGGAAGTAGGCACCTGGTGGCTGAGGATTTGCTCTCAGCTCTAGCGTGTAGACAGAGGTGATGGGAAACAAGTTTCCTATGCTGTCAACCCAGCTGTTTACTGAAGTCTTCCAGAGGGGGAGTGGGCAAAACCCTGACTAGAGCTGCAGAGTGTGAGATTAGCAGATTGTCATGGTTTGAATAGGTAGTGGCCTGAAAACACACATGTGTGAGACAAGGGGAAAATGGTCAGAGGTGAAATGATTCAATTATAAGAGCAGTAACCTAATCAGTGCATTGATTCATTTGATGGATTAATAATTTGAATGGATTAGTTGGTGGTAAATGTAGGCAGGTGTGGTGTGGCTAGAGGAAGTACGTCACTGGAGCCATGGCTTTGGGTTTTCTATTTTGTCCCTGGTGAACAGAGTGCTCTTTATTCAGACTAAACGAAACTCTGCCCCCTCCCCTGCCCCAAGAAGGTAAAGTTTAGAATAAAGCTTAGCCATCTGAGTCTTTGCATTTCAAAAAAATCTTTTTAATAGATGGTAAGAAATGTAATTTTATAAGTCAAAGCATACATTTGTCTTAAATTATGTTATTCAATCAATTAATTTGTGTTAGGGACTAAAATAGGCTCGGGGGATACATTACTGTCTTAACAAAGGTTCTTGTTTGAGTAGTTTATTTGGTTGAAAAGAGGAAAGTTGAGAGAAGAAGGCAGGCAATAAAAGCAAGACAGCTACTAGAACAGGTAACTGGGCCTTGGTCCCCCAGAGAGCCCCTGGAAAATGTGCACCACATGGTTACACCATCTAAGGGGCAAGGGATCTGGGAAATTCATACACCAACTATTGTTCTCATTGATTAAATGGTTCTGGGCAATATAGAGTGGTGTTAATTATCCCACATGAGCAAAGTGGTTTTCCTTAACTTAAATTGCTTACTCAAAGAGATCAAGGTCTGTTATGGTTTAGATATGAAATACCCCCCCCCCAAAGATTCACGTTTTGAAAGTTTATTCCCCATCAATATTCTGAGGTGGGCTTTTGGGAAGTTACTTGATCATGAGGGCTCTGACCCAGCTTTGACCCAGATTAATAATTTGATGGCAATTATGAAGAAGTGGTGGAAAGTTGAGGAGGTTTGGTCTAGTTGAGGGAAGTAGTCACTGGGGGTGTAACCTGAAAGGGTATTTCTTGTCTCTGGCTCCTTGACTGCTCTCAACTTCCTGGAAGCCATGAGTTGAGCTGTTTTCTCTTCCGACATACCCTCTGCCATGATGTTCTGCTCCACCTCAGGCCCAGAGCAATGGAGCTGGCCGACTGTGGACTGAGACCTCTGGAACCAAAATACCTCCAAGTTGTTCGTATCAAATATTTCCACAGTGGTGGAAAGCTAACTCAAGGTCATCTAATGTAAACCCCCTGAGATGTCAACGGAACAGCAACACTCCTAAGCACATCACAACCTATAGTTAGTCATGAGAAGTTAGAAAATACACAAAACACAATGTATAAAGTGATATATGTATATGTATACTTGGAACTTAAATTTTCTGAGATTTTTTTTCAGTGTTGATGTTCTGTATTTATTTTAAAAGAATTACTCTGAAACCACAGCTAGCTAGCATTGCTTGAGTGTTTACTATTTATCAAACAAGTAACTTGGTCCTAGACATCTTCTCTGACATGCTTAACCCATAGAGTATTTTTCTTTCTTCTTATTATTAATATTTTTTATTCCTTACCTATTTCTAATTATATCACTTTGGTGTATTTTGTATACTATCAAAAATCCTCTTCTGGAACAAACAGAAGGAGATCGTACAAGTGAACACAGGAGACAGTGAGGAAAAGGCTGAACAAAGAGATGATGTGAAGAATAAATGAGTCTTTTTATTTAATGCAGTGACCCTTTGAGAAGCAAAATGGTTTTGATAAGATCTGAATTTTCTTTCCACTTTCATTATATGTGGCTTCCTGAATTAGTAAAGAGATACCAGAGGATTCTTCTTGCAGGGAAATATTTGCTCTCTCTCAGAGAGTTCCTCTTGATTAAGTGAAGAAAAGATAGATGGCCTTTCTGAGGAGCTGATAAGAAAGTTCATACTAGGTAGAAAATATTAGAATACTTTATAGAGCTGATCTAATGAACAAGTATCCAAGGTCATTTATCTAAAATGCTCTGATTGGAGCATTATACAAAAATAAAAGTGCTTTGAGGAGTGTTGAAAATGATCTCATGGACGCAGAAGGCATGAGGACTGAAATAATAACAGACAAACTTTGGATGAAGAGCCATATTCTCTTCCCAGAACCATCCTGATACACTTGGACATCTGTGGGAGTTCTTAATGGTTCTGAGGTTTCTACATGTGAAAAAAAAATGCAGGACTGATTCAAAGCATGGGCTATTTGTCAACAGTGATATAATTTTTCACAGCAGTTCATGGGGCTGTCAGACAACAGCAATTACAAAGAGGCAGAACTGTAGAGTGAAAACAGCTTCCTAGTTCAGTTACAACACAGGTTCAAATTCCTGCACTGCCACCTAGCACTGGCTGGATAACCTGGTACAAATCATTGAACCTTTCTAAGCTTCATTTACCAATCTAAAATTCATCTACCTACAACACATAGGAGTGGTAGGTATTAATAACATAGGATGGCCATGGAAATCAAATGAGAGACAGAGTACAAACATAGGGCAAATAATGGTTCTTAACATATTTCCCACAGAGAAATTAACCACTACAAAGATGCTGTGTTTTGTGTCCTAACATCATTGTTATCTGATAATGTAGAAAAATCTTGGGTTATAATCTGTCTCTTTTTAACATCCCTATCTCAATTCTATTCCTGGCAAAACTATACAGTTTTCATAAATGACAATAGATTCAGTCGTAGTAGTCTTTTTCACTTCTGAAATGCCCTGTGTTCTGACATCCTGGTCTTAGTAATAAAGGATGGGCATCTGAAAAGAATCTTATGTGGGAAGAGATATTTCCTTTCCTGCTGGCCTCACATAAGAAGCAGAAGTGCACCTGGTTTGAGTCAACTTTCTAAATCACACTTGTATGAGCTCTAACTCTACCTCACCCTGAGGTATCATTCTAGTGCAAAGCAGATGTCTGGCATGGCATGGTGTGGCCTTATAAAGACCCAAAGCCCCTGTGACTGCCTGTTCCCTGCTGGACTGTGTGTTCCCAGACAATGCATCACTGAGTATATGTAGGATTCTGTTAAAAAGCAATTCATCCTATCATAAAGGCATTGTCAGATCCACTGGAGTAAAAGAAGGAAATCAGGAGGGAAGGAGGAGGGACAGGAAACAGGAGGGAATGCAGGATGAATTTAACAAAATCTCCCTGTGTACATACATAAGTATACCACAGTGAATTCCATATATATATCACTAATTATTCATAAATAAATAAATTAAATGTCCATAGAGTGCAGGGTGGAGAGGAGGGAAAGCAAGCTTACTGGGGACTGAAATGGAGTAAATAAAATTCCCTGTATGTATGATCTTATCAAAATGAACCCATTATGTATAGCTATCATGCTCTAATTTTAACAAAAAAGCAATCCATCAGGTTAATATCCTTCTGGTTACAAAATGAACTATTACATATAGCTATCATGCTCTAATTTTAACAAAAAGCAATCCGTCAGGTTAATATCCTTCTGGTAAAATGTATGCCACCATTTCTCCAGGGCCAAGTTACTTCAGTCTGAATTCATCATATGTTAAGTCAATACTAATAATCAAGGTTTTGTGCTTATGTTTGTTGGTGTCCTACTTAACTTGTTAAAATTCATCTTTATGCCCTTTATGTTTGGCCTGTAATCCTAGTGCACTTTGAGTTGATTATAAAAATGTATTGATTGCTTTACCTTGAAAACAGTAGTATGGGATCAGAAAAATGGTAAAATTTCCCACACCATGATGATTATATAAAATAAGATAGCAAGGGGAAGAAGAAGGCTCCAAACCTATTCATTCATCACTGGCTAATAAAATTTTAATAATGGGTTTGCTGAAATAAATCCAGCCATCAGGTGCCAGCCCAGTTCTGCTATTGATATACTGTGGAGACATCCAGCTCTGCCGAGTCCTCTATTATCTTTGGCTCCAGGTGAGATATTCCTACAACAGTACACTATGTAGAGGAAGCTAGAAATGGAAAGCAAATAAATCAATTCGGTAATTGTTGGTCTTCAAACAGTTTAATAGTTTGTAAGAATGCATTCACCAAAATAAATCCAACCTGTATGTAAAGAGAATACTTGGGTCAGTGGCAACAAACTCACTCTATCCATAACAACTGCCATTAGAAACCACAGCCATCGCTCTCTCTTTAAGTCCAAGAAATGTCATTCTTATGTCCAAGTATAATTAAAAAATGACATTAAAAAATGAATGAATACAAGAAATTTCCCAAACTCACCCACAGTTGTCTGCCTGGACAGAGAATTCTTCATTCCCTTAAAAGAGGCAGTATATTCTGATTTCATAGAACATTGGAAATCCGAATGAAGGGGGAAAGGATTGAGAATTAAGATTTTAGGAGAATAAGAACTTATCCTAGTTTTTCTGTCTCCCCCATCACACACTCTTGAGTATGCACTTATCTTTCTTAAGGTGTGTTTTCTCTGGAAAGATTTCCTTCATTTTCATTGCTACATATCAATATTGCTACTCTAGGTCAACTGACTAACATTTTAATTTCTGAGAATAGTCTATTTTGATACAGAATATTTACCATAGCCAACATTAATTGAGGTCTAACCATGTATAATGTTCTTTTAAATATATATCTCATTTGATAATCAAAATGATTCCATGCAGTATGTTCTATTATTACCTTCATTTTATAGACAGGAATAGAGAAGAAATAAATTGTGAATGGTCACACAGTTCGCTAGTGAGATAGAATAATTTAAGCCAGGTCTATCTGATCTCAAAGCCCATTCAAGCTGACTGCATCCTTACTACTACAATTCACAATGAAAAACATCAAGAGAGTACAAATAAAGGATAGATTTTTGTACCTAAATTTTAGGATTTGTTGAGAGCCAAGTTAGTAAGATTAGAAACTGTAGGGGGCAAAAAGGGTAAAATAGATTAATTCCAAACAGGGAACACCATGTGATCTTCTTAGTTGTAAAGTACTATCTTGTAGTTATTACCCTTCAGGTAATAGTCCTGCATACAGTCAGTTCCATGACAGAAACCACTACAGTGTGCATGAAGCACAGAAGGCCTTCGCACTTTCTGACTTTGCTTTAACTTGAAGAAGCACAACCAATTCCCTATACTGATTTTTCTGAGGACCTTTTGACCTCTTTGCATGAAAACTGAGTCATCAAAGCAGAAATTCTAGCATCATCTGACTATTCACTAATTTGTTCATAGAGTGAATTGTACAAAGCACTGAAGATAAAATATTATTTAAATTAGATTCTTCCAACTTAAATTTTCAGGAGAGCTAGAATGTAAAGGAAATTCTTGTCTCAGTGTGTGATTAATATGCAAAGAAAAACAAATGCAAGAACAGAGTGATCACCTGCAGTTGTGTGGTCGGTCAAACATGGCAATAGGCCATGTGGAATACATCATTGCATTTTCATTTATATTTTTTCCTTTTATTAAAAAAAGTAATAATAATAACTCCATAGGCTTCTTGGCCCAGAAAAGGGGAATATCATCTCATACCAAATGTTTTTATTCAGGCAGTGAATTACTATCCAATCAGTCCTGTAACAAGAAGAATGGCGTATGACAATATTGGGTTAGTCCACACAGTGTAACTGAATCAACTGGTCAACTAATTTCACTTTTTAGAATCTTCCAGCTTTTGCAAATTTCTATATAAGATTTTCCATATCAAATTATAATTATAATTAGTAAAACAAACATTAATCCATATTCTAAATATGAGTTAGTATATTTGTGTATTGACTTCAATTTTCTCTTTCCTTCAGTAAAGCGGAAGGACATGGATATGCCTGAGACTTTGAAGGCAGTCATACACTCCTAAGTCACCTCAACCTATTGAAATTGTGCCCATAGGAAAGGCAAGAGACCTAGTATTCCTTAATGTGGCCCCAGAGCAAGCAGAAAGAGAAATCATGGCATTTCAAGAAAAACCTAGTTCAGCAAAAGGGAAAAATGAGCACACCAACTTCCTCAAAGCAGAAGCTGTTCTTCCATTATGACTGGAGTTAAACATGACCCTTGTAATCAGACAAAATATATAACCAATATGTAATATCATTCAAAAGTTCTGGGAATATCCTTCAAGTCAAAAATAATTTCCACCACTTACTTACTAAGGCTTTAAAAAGTGTACAGTTTCTGGGCTGGCGTTGTGATTCAGTGGCAGAGCACTCACCTAGCACATGCAAGGCCCCGGGTTTGATCCTCAGCACCACTTAAAAATACATAAATAAAATACAGGTATTGTGTCCAACTACAACTAAAAAAAAAGTTTAAGTGTGCAGTTTATTATAACATAACTGAAGATGGTGTTTTAAATACATATAATCCTATAAAAGATGACTTCTAAAATTGCATGCCAATGCATAGAAGGTTTATGCAATAGTCTATCTTGAGAGCAGATTTTTAACAAGGAGGAAAAAAGAGTATTTTTTCTATCCAAAGACTACCCATATTTTAATATACAGCTCCAATTCTGGATTCCATGTAAAGCCTTCTGAAAAACTAGTTCAAATGTCTACCCACTCCCCCAACATATCCCCTCCTATTATTATGATTTATTTTATTCACCCTGTAAAAATATAAACTCTGAGTGTTTGATAGGATATATTACTCTTTGTAATCTCTATGGCTTTAGCCCAGTGTTACAGACTTACTTAATGTCCAATAATAATTACTAATATTTATAGATTTATTGTGTGTTTATCAGAGTCCTAACTAATTATTATTATTATTATTATTATTATTATTATTGTTTTTATTATTATTTAGGACTGTTTTTACTTTAAGATTAACATGCTGGGGCTTAGGGCAGGAAGTTAGCTACTTTAGGTCACATAGCCAGAGAATGGTATAACCAGAATTCAAGACCAATTTATCTGACTCCAGAGCCCATGTTTGTAATCACTACATTACACTAACTCTAGGAATGTTGGTTAAACCAGAAGCAAAAGCACAAAAACATTGGGAAGTTATGGTCACAGGAAAGAGAAGCTGATAGTGGTGAAAATCAGGTCTTTCCCTGACAAACTTCTGCCAAGAACTGTCCCTATCTGGGACACAGTTTCAAAGTCTTCAATCAGTTATCTCATTTAGGATAAGGAAAGGAGATAACCACATGCAACTGTTTTAGAGAAGAAAGTCTTGAGACAATGCTTTCAAATATCAACTCTTAGAGAAGGCAGAAAAAAACCAGTACAGGTACCTTTTTTGAAAGTGTCCATATTAAAGGAATACCCAATCATCTAAATGATGGGTTTTTTTTTTTTCATTTTTTTAAATATACCATGTACACAAGTGCTTGATATCCAGCCTATCTACAGGCACAGAATCTAGAAAACAATGTGGAAATTAAGTAATTGAAACAAACCCCTAGCAAGTCCTCAGGAAGAAAAAAAACAGGAAAAATGTCTCTGAAAAGCCTGATTATGTTGCATAGAGATTATTGGAGTATTTGATCGCTTGGATATGTAAATATTCATCGGGGCCAAAGATGGAGGAACTATTCCTCATGATATGAGACATACCACTTTTGACTAAAGAAATCCTGGACTCCACAAGTTTGATACTGCTGTTTAGCATATATTTAACTACACAATAATATAAATAAGACAAACCGTATCAATATTAAGTTATTTGATCCTGGAAGAAAAATCATCTCTAATAAACCTCCACTTAGATAGAGAAGCACTAGGAAGACAGGGCTTCATCCTCTTCCCGCCTGGGTGTTCCCATCCCACCTCCCGCTACACAAAGTATAAGCTCCATGACCTCCAATTCCATATATAAATTCTCCTGTTGAAGACCAGCCTCTCATCCCGCATGTCTACATTTCCATTGTTTTATTGTTTTTTTCCCACTCTGTTTCAAACTGGTGATAATAAGTCATGTAATCATTTTCTATCACCAACCATAATAAACGAAAGATTGGGTATTTTCCCCCTAATTTTCCAAATTTTCCCCCCTTCTCCCTATTATGTGCTGATGTTTTGTAATATTGATAGGAAAATTATTCAAAAGAAGAAAGCTTATTTTATTTAATAATGCACTGAAGAGCCAATTCTTAGCTTTAGCCTCCAGAGTAATGAGCAAATCTGCACCGTGGCCTAGATCCAGTCAGAACAAAATAAAGCCACAGGGTGAACAACTTACTAGAAAAAGAAGCTTTATTGCCTGAAATGAATGTTTGTTTGGAGAACAGAGATACCAAAAAAAGGAGGAGGGGAATAAAATCAGACTTAAATGTATTTAACTGATGCAGGTAAATAATCCTATTTTTAGTTAAAAGAAGAAAATTATCTACAATGAGAAATGAACTTCACCCGATAAGTATGACATAATCAAAAAGTAGATTTAAGGACTAGAATTTCAGAAATGATATATCACTGATATAGTAGTAATAAAATTTTACAGTTTCCAACACCGAAGCTATTCCAAATGTAACCCTAGAGGGTAAGTAGGGCTTATTCAGCTTAGCCCCACCCACGCCTAGAGTACTGTCCAGAGATACCACTCCTATTTCAGCTTTATTTTCACTAGAGTTCCAAAGCACTAGGCACACCAAGAGAAAGGCAGCTCTTCAGTGGTAGAGCTAAATTCAAAACCAGGCATTCTAATTCCAATCCTCACCAGCTCGGTAACTTTTCAGTATCTTAACTTCTTCAGTTGTTAGGTGACAATGATAATGTTTACACCTAACATGGATTATTATAAGGGCTACATTATTTAAAAAACATAAAGCATTGAGAATGGTGCTAGATACATTGTAAGTGCTTAACAAATATCAAATTACTCTCTCTCCAGAACAAAGCAAGACAAAATGATGTGTTATTGCAACCAGGGTACTCAGCCTTAGATTCCCAGTGGGTATACTGGATCCAGGATGAATACTGTTACCTGAATGACTTAAAACAAATATAAGACAAAAGGCCTACTCTGGTTAACTTCCACCCTCACACCCAAATCTAC
This sequence comes from Ictidomys tridecemlineatus, assembly GCF_052094955.1. Taxonomy (NCBI): domain Eukaryota; kingdom Metazoa; phylum Chordata; class Mammalia; order Rodentia; family Sciuridae; genus Ictidomys; species Ictidomys tridecemlineatus. The sequence goes on from NC_135483.1 coordinate 56,486,133, forward strand.
TACTTCAGTGTGAAGAATGACCACAGGTCCCAACAAGAGGTAGAGCTCAAAAAGTCACAGCATAGTCATTTGGGATAGAATTATTTTTTTTTTCACACTTCCCATCCAGGGTCAGCCACCAGAAATTGACTCAATAAATGATTTCAAATTTGGCCACTTCCTGTTCTGTAAGGATAGAACAGAGAGGAGGAGGTAAGAGCTTCTGCAGGCAACACACACACTTTTATGAGCTACCATGGCATTTACCATTCACACGTCAAGAAAGAAATCCAATATGGAGTCTTCTGTTCCTCACTCTCCCTCACTTTCCACATGCAACTGATACGCAGTATATCTCTGCCTGGGCTGCTCTATTTCAGGCCTATAGAATCTATTTCCCAAATTTCTGACTAGTCTTTAGGAAGCAAGCTCTTCGCCCTCCAATCCAACATCTAGAGTGAAAGCAGAGATAATGTGTTTGATTGCAAAAAAGATCACAATGCCAGCTAGCTCATCAAGGAACAGCCTATTTCTCTATCCGGGATAGCCATGTCAATCTCAAATAGCCTAGTGAATTATTCTGTTCAACAGAGAGCAGCAGAAGTGACACAAGCCCAGTCCTCATGGGACACTGCAGTCTCTTCCCTCATTGCTCTTAGAAATCTGAACCCACCATGTAAAGAGGATAGGCAAGTCTGCTCCATAATGAAGGCTACACAGCCCAGTCACCCTGACACTCTGAGTAAGAGCCAGTCATCCTGAATGCTTCAGCAGCCAACTCAACCTTCCAGCTGGCTGCAAACATTTGAGAGAACCTAACAGGCCCAACAGAGCTGGTCCACAAATTGGCCATCTGACCCACAGAGTGGAGAAGAAAGTAAAGAACGATTATTTTAAGCTATGAACTTTTGAGGTAGTTTGCTAAGCAGCAAAACAAAACAAATACAGATTCCATTCAATGCTTTGGACACTGCAGATACAAATACCAATTAACATAGAAACAACTTCCATAAAGAAGAAATTATAGGAGATATAATGATAATTAGAAACTCTTATACATAAGAGATTTTAATTTTACCTCTCAACCCATAAAGCTAAAAGGGTAAAAATAAGCATCTAAAATATCAAAATAACATGAGGTAACTTCATTAATATTTATTAACTTAGAGGCCTTAAAAATAAATGATACCCTTTTAAAATGCAATAAAAGTAGAAATCAAATACAAAATAACAGAAAGCTCCTCCATCTGAAACTTTAAAACTCAAGCAGAATTTCTAGAAAGTAACAATTATGAAAATACTACATATTAGTCTTTAACTGACCTAAAATACTGTTTAGAGGAAGTTTTTGGCATTAATCTATGCTAATGAAGAGGAGAAGGATGAGGGGAAGGAAAAGAAATGTACCAGGGAATAAAATTAAACAATTATTTTGTTATATTGTGCAAATATATGAGAATGTAGCAAATCCCACTATTATGTGTTATAATGAATTAATAAAAAATACATATGTTTGGGCTGAGGTTGTGGCTCAGCAGTAGAGTGCTTGCCTAGCACATGTGAGGCACTGGGTTTGACCCTCAGAACCACATAAAAATAAATAAAATGAAGGAATTGTGTCTAACCACAACTAAAAATATAATTTTTTAAAAAAAATACATACATTTAAAAAACTTGTGCCATGAAAAATAGAAAATAAAGATCTGACTTAAAATTTTAGAAAAAGAATATCAAATTAAACCACTGAAAAACAAGTGAGGATTGATGAAAGGAAAATTTGCTCTGATCAAAAAAAAAAACTAGTAAAAAATAAATAATCTTTTAAATATCAAAAAATAAATAAACCATTGGCAAAGCTAATCGGGGGGGGGAGATGAATTGAGAATATTTTTAAATAAATTATAATGAGTAAATACCCATAAAACCAGAAGAATTAAAAAAGTCATAAGAAATTACTTTGCTTAACACCAAGCAAATAAATTTGAAAGTTTGAATAGGAAGAATAATTTCTTGGAAAACACAAATTACCAAAACTGAAGAAAAAGTATAAACAAAGTAATATCAATAGGACTGGGGCTATAGCTCACTGGTAGAGCACTTGCCTTGTATACGTGAGGCACTGGGTTCGATCCTCAGCACTGCATAAAAATAAATAAATATACTGTGTGTTCATCTACAACTAAAAAATATACATATTGAAAATTTTTAAAAAGTAATATCCATAGAAGAAACCAAGGTAAGAACGAAGTTTTCTACCCTCAACTAACACTCCAGGCTCAGTTTTATGGAATAATTCTAATAGACATTTAAAGACAAAATAACTTTAAAAAAATAGAAAATGTTTCAGATCTTTAAAAGAAAGTTCTTATTTTTCATGAAGTAAATATAATATTGATACCAAAATCAAGAAGACATGTGTTAAAAAACTACAGACCCACATTGTGTACAACCATAAGAATGGAATCCTAATTATAATAAGTTATACTCCTTGTATGAAAAAATGTCAAAATACACTCTATTGTCATATGTATCTAAAAAAGAACAAATAATAAAAAATACAGAACAATCTTCCTTGTGTATATAATAAAAATACATATGTGTTACACCAGTAGTACTTTTTTAAAAATGCTCAACTAAAAGCAAGTAGGCTAATTCCAATAATACAAACATAGTTCACAATTAGGGAGTCTATTAGCATAATTCACTTAGTAGTTAGTTCATCCTATTCATATATCTGAGGAGAAAAAAAACATATGAGCATCTCCTTATATGCTAAAAATACAAAATTCAAAATTCAAATTTTTCTTTATATTTTGGCATTAGTAACATAACTATAGGTAAGAAGATGTTTTTTACTTAAATCCAGCACTGTGGTACAATTGAAGAATTCCCATTAAGACAAGAGCAAAAGAAAAATGATCAATATCTCTGCTATCATTTAACAGTGTACCGGAATTAGTAGCCAATGTAGTTTAACAGAAGAATTTCACATGTACCAATTAAAAATTTATCATAGGAGAAAAGATCCCATTCACTGTAGCAACAAAAAGTATATATAAGACTTAATAAATACAGCAGGAAATTCATTAGATCAATGGAGTAAAACTATAACTTTAAGGGGTACAGATAGATAGGCCTTGAATGGCAAGATTCAAAAATCATGAAGATGTTAATAATGTTTAATATATAAACTCCAATTTAAAATACTTGTAGTTTTTTAATAGACAGGCATATTCCAAGGTATATGAAAAAATATACTTATAAGAATGGATGAGAAACTATGAAAAGAAGGAGAGTGAATCAGCCCCAATAAATATTAAAACATATTCTAATAGCTTAATAATTTAAAGAATATAGGACTGCTATAGAAATAGGCAGACCACAAAAGTAGAACAGTAAGTTCAAAAGTAGGCCCAAGTACATATATAATTTTTATATAAAGATGTTATTTCAAATCAGTGACAAAAAGATAGACTACAAAGTTTGGGGTTGGGGCTTAGAGCTAGAGTGCTTGCCCAGCATGTGTGAGGCCCTGGGTTCAATCCTCAGCACCACATTAAGATAAATAAATAAAATAAAGGGGTTTTTTTGGGGGAAAGGTAGACTATTCAACAAATGATCTTAACACAGGTATGCATCTGAAAAAATAAAGTTTATTGGTAACTGAAACTGTAATTTAAGAAAAATTCCTAAGAGATGAAATAAATAAATGCAAATATGAAACACTCAAAGTAACTGAAGATAACACAGAAGAATTATTTTACAACATTGGAGAGCAAAAGGTCTCCGAATAACTCAAAGAACCAGAGATTATAAAAGCCAATACTGATTAATTTGATTATTGTTCCAATATCCTGATTCTGAACCTTCCTCAACTCCTCCTCCAACTACCTTGTTTAATATCCTGTTTCAATCATTCACTCCAGGAAAACCACCACTTTGTCATTTCCAATTATCTCAATCTCTCCATAATCTCAATTTCAAGAACCTTCTGTCTGACCAACAACCCCTCTAGCACTTTTATTCCAACAATCCTACATTTGGCCATTATATTTGTATAATTGAATAAAATGCAGAAAGGTTTTTGTATAAATGAATAAAATGCAGAAAGGTCTTTGTATAAATGGATAAAATGCAGAAAAGTTTTAATTATTATTACAACTACTGAGCTGTTTTCTTATCATTGTGATAGTAACCATTTTAATGTTGCTTTTTCTATTTCTATGTTTATTTAGTCCTTCCCCCAGAGCTGCCTATTTCTTATGCTTATTTATATTAAATTGGACAGCTTGAGGATGGAGAGAAACTTCTATTGCCTTATTAAAACTTTCTATAGTAGAATGTACTTCCCTGCAGTAAGGATACTTTGACTGCTGTTGGTACATCACATGGCAGTTCTTTTTTAAAACACCCTTAGAGTCATGCTTACTATATGCATAGTTTACTGTAGCCCACAACTGAAGACCAATCTTAGAAATCTTATTTACACAGTTGCTAGTTTATGTTCTTAATTACAAATCTGTTGCAATAGCCAAAAAAACCAAGCTTCCACATGTTGTATGGTTTTTTCCTCTCAGTTGATCAGGACACATTGACACTTATGATTTTTTCCCTTTGAACTTTATCTTTTAGTAATTTGATCTCTTCTGAATGAATCAATCCATCAAAGTCTGTTACTTATATTGATTAGCACTTATAATACTATTGGCACTTTATCATTCAAATGCTTGATAATTTACTAGAACTCTTGAAGGCTTGTTTTAATAACATTCCAAACTTGAAATCATTCAAGTATAAAAGAAACACAGTAATTCTAATTCCCTAATTTATTTTGTCATCTTTTCAACTTAAAGTTTTCTATGTCAAACAGAAGCAGGAAGGATTTTTTTTTAATGATTCCTAATTTCTATACCTTTTCCTAAAGAATATGTTAGTAATTCCTTTAAGTCTCAACATCTCAAAATATTGGTACCTGTATTAAGTAGGTAACATTTCTTCCCTATGGTGCATTTTTATAAGATTGCTTGCTTCTGTCCAATATTCTCTAAGTTAGAATAAATGGGAAGGAAGGATTTTTACCCTATTCAACTCTCCATGTCCCAAGGCACTAACATGAGAGCTCTTCAAATGAAAACAACTCAGTCAATATTTGTTGAATTAAGTCATTAGACATATGGAAGAAAATGTTTATAGATCTGAGTCTTTTAAATTAATGTATCTCCTCTGTGGTAGCTCTCTCCTCTCCAAACGAATCATTTTCCCAGTTTTCTATTAGAGCTCCACATACATTACAAAATCAATTTAAAAGGAATAGCCTTGCCCTCCTGGGGAATACCTGTTAAAGTAATAAGGTGTGTCTAGATACCACCTAACCGAACTTTTGTCTTTCTCAGATCTCATCTCTTAGTTCTGCTTTAAAAGAAAGCAGTCATCTCTTGATGTTTATTCTCAGACTTGATGATCTTATGATTTCATATATTTTTATTGTTCATTTGTTGGAATAAAGAGAGGAAAACTTTATTTCTTGGGATGAAACTCTTTCTGCTGGAACAGAATTATTTTTCTCATTCAAATATTTTAGGACTTTATGAGATTCAAAGGCAATAAAATATCTGCACCTGCATTTTTGTGGAACGAAAAATCACGAGTGAAACTTAACTGTGTCCATGGGGGTCAAATGGGCAAAATTCATTTGACACCATTAACTTTGAGTCCAAAGTGAATACACAAAACACATTGTACTTCCATATCTGAAAGCATGATCAAAATCTATCTATAATGCCAAACACGTGGAATAAGAGCAACCCAATCAATTAGTCATCTAACATTTAGTCTCCATGGTGCCAAACATCTGGAGACTTGGAAACAGCCAAATGAATGAGTGAATTTTTCACTTTTCTTCCGAAATTTTTTGGCAGCAGATGAACACAGCCAAATGTGGGCACTTCTGATTATGTTGTTACGTTTAGTTTAGATATCAGGTTCCAAAATCTCTTAAAAGAAACAGACTTTCATTATCCAAAAAAATAACTATTTAGAGTACAGTTTTTGTGATTTATTTTGATAAAGAATTAATATGGAACACTTACAATCGTAAAAAACCAAAGTCTGCAAATGAGTTTGAATCCATAGATTTTAGAGAGCAAAGCATTAATGTTCTAGTTCCTAGGAAGATACTTACATTAAGATACTCTGTCTTAAACTTCCTATTGCCCCATTTTGTTTACTGGGCTTCTCTAATCCTTTCTTTACTATCTCAGAGGTTTCTCCAGGAAGGATGTGGTCCAGGAAAACACCTTCTGTCTGGGAGCAGGAAAACAAAGAAGGTCAAGGTCCAGTGTCCAGAGAGCCGAGTAGGAAAATGTTGGCAGCAGCCTCAAGTGAAGATACAAAGACTGACGTCCTAGTCCTGGGAGATGCTCTTTAAAGAAAGTCCAAGAAAATGGCAGATACCTGGGTCAACAGAGAAAGCCTTTGGGAATTTAAACCAACTTCAAGGAAAGGAGAAGAGAAAGGGCCAGAACCCTAAGGTCTGCAATGGGAGACTTCAAAGCTGCTCCCCCAGTTCTGTTCCTTTTCCTCTTCTCCACTTTTACCTCCTGCCCTCCTCACTCTCCTCCTCACTCTCCTCCTCCCCCCTCTGTATATTCATGTCCCCAAACACTAAAAAATAAAAACAAATTTAAAAACCTCCACAAATAGAACCTTTCTCTTTGACCCAGTCAATCACTCTTTCTCACCATCATTCCAATCCTCCTTTTCTACTGACTAAAGTATTCCAAATTCCTCAGGTCCCTCTAAGCACTCCTCTGACTACCCACCAGACCTATGCACCTGACTCCCTGTAGCAGGTTCGTTCCTTATTATTGAATGTTAGATCTTTGTTCCAGCTTAAGCTTCAGGATCCATCTAAGGGCCCACAATCCAAAATTCTGGGAGTGGCCCTGGCAAAGTGTTCACAAACACAGATTTTGGTAAAATTTGCACCATGGCATGAGGTTGTAGGGCCATAGTTACATCCCAATGTGGCATCTGACACCAGAAGTAGGTTGATATTGAGGAGAACAAGATCTGAAATGTATGGATCCAGAAACTGATCTGTGGAAAGTTACAGATGGAACTACTGATGCTTGGTCAAAATAAATATTTTCGCTTATCAAAAAGTACTTGGTCAGCCGGGCGTGGTGGTGCACATCTGTAATCCCAGTGGCTCAGGAGGCGGAGGCAGGAGGATCACCAGTTCAAAGCTAGCCTCAGAAAAAGTGAGGAGCTAAACAACTCAGTGAGACCCTGTATCTAAATAAAATACAAAACAGGGCTGAGGAAGTGGCTCAGTGGTTGAGTGTCCCTAAATTCAATCCCCAGTACCAAAAAAAGTAGTTGATCAATAAGATAGAGTTAAAAATGCACTATATATTTTTTTTCTTAATGGAGATAATAAAATAAATCAGAGTTCCCACCTGTAGGGCACATATCTATAGCATTTCTAAAAATCCTAATATGTCTGTGTTTGAATTAACATAATTTATGCATCCCAAATTACTTGATGGTATCTTAGTGTATTTGACACATTTTTTCTTATAAAAGACTAGATATTCTACTCAAATGCCCACAAAATTGCCACCAATACAGAAAAACTTCCTGAAGAAAAAGTATTCCTGTGACAAAATTCCTATACATGTTCTAGGGGGAAATTAAGAGTAATTTAATCACAATTGTGTAGCTGAATATAATGGAGTTGCATTTTTAAGTGAATTTGAATGGCTCATGAATTTTAATTTCAAATTAACTTTGTACAGTTTTCAAAATTATTATTATAAATGAATATATTCTCAAGTATCCAAGAAATGCAAATACATAAACTGAAAGAAACAAACTAGAAGCTTTGTCTTTTAAGTTTGTGATAATTACACCACCTTTACCTTATAATTTGTTATTTCTTTTCTCACCTTCCTTACTTTATCTTAACTCTGAATTTGCAATTTTATATTCATAATTTCGTATTTTCCTAGAGAAACTTCACCCAAACTGTGTTAGCTTTGTGTTCCACAAACCCTGAATTCACCCCTATTGTCTTAGTCAGTTCTCTGGCTGCTGTGACTTAAAGACCCAATCAGCACAATTATAGAGGAGGAAAAGTTTATTGGAGGGCTCACAGTTTCAGAGGTCTTAGTCCATAGAAGGCGGGCTCCATTCCTGGGGCTCGAGGTGAGGCTGAACATCATGGCGAGGGGGGGCAGAGGGAAGCAGCTCCCATCAGAGAGACTCGACTCTCCAGAAACAAAATATATAAGCCATAGCCATGCCCCAAATTAACCACCGCCTCCAGCCACAGCCCACCTGCCTTCAGTTACCACTCAATTAGTCCCATCAGGGATTAATTCATTGATGAGGTTAAGACTCTCACAACCTAATCATTTCTCCTCAGAACCTTCTTGCATTGTCTCACATGTGAGTTTCTGGGGGACATGTCACATCCAAACCATAACACCTGCCCCCACCCAGACAGTTGTGTTTCATATCCTGAAGTCCAAGGAGCTTCCATCGCTTGGAATGCTTGTCACAATAGAGACCCAGCCCTGGATCTACAGAATCAGCCCCTCCAGAGGCAGCTTGAGACCTGCGTTGGCAAGGTCTGCCTGTGATTCTTAGGCACACTCAAGACTGAGAGATGCTGCTCCTTCAGAAATGTTTTCTTGAAAGTGTGTAATAATCCACATCTTGCCCATTTCTCCAGATCTCATCCTCATTATTTCCATTACATTTAATGCTTGAAAAGTAGAGCTTGTTTGCATTATTTTCAGGTCTTCCCTGCTTTTTTTTTCTCCTCTTTCTCCTTTTGGTTTTCCACCCAAAAAGTTGTGGAATAGTTGCACAACGTTCTGATCTTTACCCTCCTCTTTTATCACTGTTTTATTGCCCCAGTAGTGAACTGATTCAGTCTCAGACTCAGTTATCATTTGTACAGTTTCCTTGCACTGCCATAACAAATTAGCACAAACTGGATGGCTTAAAACAATCAAACCTCCTTCTCTCACAGTTCTGGAACAAAGGTGTCAGCAGATGTCTTGAAGTCATGAGGAAAAATTCTCTCCTAGTTTCTGTGGTTACTAGCAATCCTTAGTGTTTCTTGGCTTATAGATACACCACTCAAATTTCTAAGCGTTTGTGTGCATATACAAGTGTGTGTGTGTGTGTGTGTGTGTGTGTGTGTGTGTGTGTGTAAATTAACCAAAATTCATTTGGTTAAGACACCAGTCATATTGGATTCAGAGCCACCCTAATCCAGTATGACCTCACATATACTCAATTACATCTGCAAAGATGTTATTTCCAATACGGTCATATTCACAGGTTCCACACAGGAATACTGTTCAACCCAGTATATATCATCTCTGTGCAAAAGGTTCCTTACAACTTGAGATCTAGATGTTGAAATGCCCCAATATTCCACTAAACTCATCAAAGTATCTTCTTTTTTCCATTTACTCTACAAAACAATCCTTGAATCATATATAGGCCTTGGACCTCTTCCTCACTTAGATCCTATCTATCCTGACATGGTCAGATCAAACCTGGATGCTTATCCTCTGCCACTAATGATGTTGTACATGTAACTGTGCTCCTGGGACCAGCCACTGTAAACACAGACCTCACTTTGCATATGTCATTTGTAATGGCCTCACAATTAGATTGGATGGTATAGTCCAGGAACACTTTAGTCATAATCATTTACTCCTAGCTTAAAGAACACTAATATTTAACTATTACAAAATAATTTAATCTGAATTTTGGATTAAACTGTTAAAGTATGGTTATTCATTTGAATTCCCCAACTTAAGCTAAGTATCTTGCAGCTAAACACTACTTAAAATCAAAGTGATTCTGAGTGATTGTGGTCATTGTGCCAATTGCCAACCAGCCATAAATTTCTCAAGTCTATTTGGGAGAAAGTACACAATAAAAATCTCCATAAAATTCTTCAAATATTTTAAATCAATGTTTAACTTGTTAAACAAGCAGAATATTATAACTACTTCCTTGACCATAACAGCCATTGAAATCAATGTTTATTCTGCCTGAATGAATTGTTTAATGTGATAAATTGCTTGAAACAATCTGATAACATTCTGAAATCATTTTTTCCTTCTTTCTATATAAATAGGGGGAAAGAATTTAGAAGAAAACTGGAATGGTCCAAGGTTGTATGACTGAGTTTTAGTTCAAAATTCAAAATACTCTGACCCTTAATTCTGTAGTTGAATACATGTCCCTCATAAAGCATTCTATATCTAAATAGCAATATTCCAAGCAATTCCACAGAGTCACAAGGCCATTCAAAATTAGAAACAGGATATTTGCACAGGTAATTAAAATTGATAATCGACCCATCAAAGGTTATTTCGAAATGGTCTGTGGGAAGGACACCATTTTCTGTCACTCACTTATAAATTATTCCCTCAATTCCCTCAGACACTTGCCAGTTGGGTTTTCTAAAAGGCAATTCAAGAGCCAGAAAGGGGTCCTGAATATAATTTTAAGACATAAAAAAGAATTACAGCATGGATTTTACAATGAACAAATTGTGCTGGGCTTCCAAATTGTGCTATTTGTAGTTTGAACACAGAAGCAGGGGGTAGCCATATGGCATGGGCCACCTTTCTCCAATACAAAAGGTTATTAAATCTCCTGGAGTTGGCTAAAGGAAACCATAATTATTTTCAAATGGAAAAAAGCCACAAATTTCCTTCCCCTCTCTTTACAGATCATTTTCTTATCCCAAGTTACATATTTTCGACTTCATCACACATCAGAATGTTAGGTCAAACCCTCATCCTAAGCATATTAACATTCTTTCCTACCCCCAAACCTGTGGCACAAACAAGACTGCTGTTTCAGTACCTTGATTTTTTTATAATTGTCTCATGGCTTTCCTATCAGTTGTTTTTCACTGTCAACATGCACAACTGAGAGCACATGTACTACATATTTTAACTGTCTTCCAGAAACAGTGAAGGCTCCATCTCTTGTTTATATCTACTAACATTTCCACAGAGCATCACGGGTGTTTCTCTACTAATTCCAAAGTGTCAGCACCATCAGAAGGAAGCATTTAGAAGTGAAAGGGCCAGAAAGATTTTTTTTTTTTTTTTTGCAGTAAGGGGCCATGACCCAGTTTTCTCAACCCATCTCCTCAGTTCCCTCATCCTGAAGCTTATTGTTTCTCTATACCTATACCATGAATATTAAGCAGTGGAAAAATATAAAAACTAATTTAATAAATTAATCTTTTTCTGGGAGAGAAATTTTCCTAATTTAATGAAAATATTGTATAACAGAATTAGTAAAATACGGGCTTTTTGGATACAAGGCAAACTTTACATTTTTTAAAATTCTAACATTACCTTTACATAGACCAGTCTCACCTCCTCTCCCCCAATGACAGAATTATAAAGCACTTGACCTTAGTTAGTTTCTTTGTATTTTCAAATGCCAAAAAAAAAAATTGCAATTGAATTGACTAGGGAATTTGAGCATCAACATAAAACCAAAAAAAATGTTTGTCACTAGGTTAATAGTGAAATACTCATGAGCCAGGTTGCCTAGGTATCCTCAATAGATGAATGGATTTTTTTTTAATGTAATGAATACACACAGTGGAGTTGTACTAGGCCATAAGAAAAATGGCATTACATCATCTTCTGGTAAATGGATGGAACTGGAGAACATCATGCTGAGTGAAATAAGTCAGAATCAGAAAGTCAAGGATTGAATTTATTTTCTTCTATGTGGAAGCTAGAGAGAATTGGGGAATTGAAAGTGGGGGAGATCTCATGAAAATAGAAGGAAAAGCAAGCGGTGGGGGAGAAGAAGGGGGATGAGCAAGATGGAAAGATGATGGTGAAAGGAAGAAGCAACAGAATTAAATTATCCAAACTATGCCGCATGCATGTATGAACGTATCACACTTTTATGTATAACTATAATGCAATTAAAAAGAATTGATTTTTAAGAAGAGAATCAGATTTTTTTTAAAAAAGAATGTGATAGAGTACTTTCAGCAATTCTCTTTGAGAAAAACTTGGGGGGAATACTTAGTTTAGAGTAAGCACAAATTCAAATTCATCTTTCCTGCTTTGGCTCCCTCAATATATTCAATTATCCTTTATCTGATCAAGAGTAACGCAAGCTTTATGAGTGTGTCTAGTAGCACAAAGCACTCCCTTCTGCCCCGGAGAGGCACATCATAAATATTACAGTATGTGATTAATTTTGCTGTGCATCCACTGAGCAGAGGCTACAGAATGGTTTGCATAGCTATAGCATTTAGCACAGCCAAACAGTTATCAAGTGAGCAATGAGTGAAAACAATATAGGGAAATGGTTTGGGAGTAGAATGTAGACTAGAGGACATGATTTAAGTATCACTCAAACTCTTCAAAGCAATGTCTGAGCAGAAACTCACATTTATCTTTCCTGTTTACAACCCCTAAACATCACCCTTAACTTATCAGGAACAGCAGGAGCCTTGAGAAAGCATGTAGCAGCCCTCAGCAGCCTCCCCTGCCATCTGACCTTTGGTTGAGGTCAGTCTCACACCTGATCTCTCTGTTCACATGTATCCTGAACTGGCAGAGGAGTGGGTTGGGTAATATAATCCTGTGGATCTCTCCATCTCCAATGTCTGTAATCTAAAATTAGCTTACTTCTGGCTTTAAATCCTCACTCTGTGGCTCCTTCCCCTTAACCTGGCCCCTCTCTTTTACAGATAGAAGCCAAACCAATTATGTATGTTTTTGTTCTACAAATTATGCTTCCATTTCTGAGCCACCCACACCCGATCTTGCTTCCTTTTTCACTGCTCTGAACCCTGCCCAGGTGAACACATTTGGAAATTGTTCAGATTCATTTCTATTGTTTTTATTTGAACAAACACTTTCCCAAATCCAACCCTTATAAAAAGTTTAAGCAACAGCCCAAATACCCACTAGATACTTGTTAAATAACAGGAAAAAAAGACAGATGATTAGTAGTAGCTCCAATAATTCTTACTCATATACTGTATGTGTAAATACTTTGACTCCCAGGTTTGGCTCTAGAAGTTTTCCCTGGAGCCTTTAGAATAGTGTGTGTGTGTGTGTGTGTGTGTGTGTGTGTGTGTGTGTGTGTGTGTGTTCGTCAGATTAGTAGATAGTAAGTTAACAGAGTCTATGTAAAGGAGAAAAATTACTAATCTTTTGACCTAATTTCTCAATTAACATCATAGTAGGACTAAAATTGTTCTAATTCTGGGGCTTCCATTAGCCTAGTGAAATAGTCTTGTTTTATAGATAGGAAATTGAGAGCTAAAGAAAGAAATCTTGGCTAGTCCAAAATCATATGAGGAGAGAGTAACAAACCTGGAACTAAAACACCTCTTGATTTCAATTTGGCTTGCTAAAGGACAGTAATATCAAATCTTGCCTAGTCATATGGAAAAGTCAATGCAAATGTCCAAAATTTTCAATGCAAAGGCTACTGCTTTAATGAATGAAACCTTTACATCTCTAGTGACTGGCATAGCCCGGGCATATAATCAATGATTTAACAAATCTTTGGCAATTGAATTAATTAATTATTAATTAACTAACTAATGGATAAGACCTAACATTTATTGGGCTCTTCCAATGTGTTACATTCTATAAGTGTTTTATAAGTATTGTCTTTTAATTTCACATAGCCTGAGTGGATATAATTTCTGTCCCCATTTTATTGATAATGGTAAATTTATATCAAAAATGATGTTTGAGATTTCCCAATAATATATCCAGTAGAGCTGTTTTTTAATTCGCACATGTAAATCATTAAGTTTTTCAAATTAAGTTTAAAGAATGAGTTACACAGTTAAAAGCATCTTGGACTTTCTACTGGAACTGTAGACCCACTCCTTGTGAGTGAAAGTCTATGTCTCAGAGCTAAGTGATTTACTATAACACTAACAACAAAACCAAAGCAGATGTGCCCTAATAAAGTGAAAACCCAAGTCACCAATAACCCAATATGATCAGCCAATAATTCAAATGCCTGCTAGAATGATATGAACTGTCAACCTAGAATATACTATGTTCAACAAATATAGAATTCATTGAAAGTATCTTTCAAAAAAGTGAAATAAGCATATATTTAACATGAACTGAAAGAATGTGTTACCAATATGTCTTCATTAAAAGAAATGCAAAAGAAAATCTTCAAGTGGAAAATAAATGATACCATATAGAAATTCAGATCTACAGAAAAAAGAGAACCAAAAATGACAAAGATATATTTAAATAAAATAACCCTCCTTTTTTTCTTTTAATTTATTTAAAGGAAAACTAATAAATTCATGTAATGTTAAACATTTAAAAGTGATATATAACATATGTAGATATAAAGTATATGCAAAAATAATAGATATAAATAGAATTATACTATTAGAGGGGTGGGAGGGAAAGGAAGGGGGAAGGGGAATAGCAGGGATGGAGGAAGGTGATGGTCATCATTATACAAAATACATGTATGAAGATTTGAATTTGGTGTCAACATATCTTGTATACAAACAGATATGATAAATTGTGGTATATATGCGTATTAAGAATTGTAATGCAAAAAAAGAGAGTACATGTATAATGGCATAATTTGGCATGAATATAGTTTATAAACAGAGTTATGAAAAATTGTGCTGTAAATGGGTAATAATGAGTGTAATGTATTCCACTATTGTCATGTATGTAAAAAATAAATAAATAATTTTTTAAAAAATTATCTTACATTTTACATGGGGTGTGGCGATATTAATTTGAAACAACCCATGACAAGTAAAAAGCCATTTCTAATCTCTAAAGAAAGCAAAAAGTAATACAAATACTCTGTATACTATATTTAGCATATATATACTGAAAATAGTTAAGATAAGCTATTGATTAAGTACAATGCTAAAAATAAATAAGTAAATAGATAGATAGATAGATAAAAAAATTCGATTAGTCTAGAGATTTACAAGTTTGAAAATTTGATTTCCAGAAATAATGGAAAGATGAATTTAAAAAAAAATACATGACCCAAATAACAGATAGGAAGTAGTAATTTATTAAATGTAAATAAACATCTGGCTTTGTATTAGCCAGATGTGACCAAAATACCTGACGTGAACAACTTGGATGAAGAAAGTTCTATCTCACCTCACGGTTTCAGAGGTTTCAGTCCATAGGTGGCTGGCCCCATTGCTCCAGGCCCGAGCTGAGGCAGAACTTCATCCTGGAAATACAAGGAAGAGGAAAACTGTTCACCTCATGGCAGCCAGAAAGCAGGGTGAGAGAAAGGAAGGAAGGGCGTCCCCTGGTGACCTGCTTCCTCCAATCATGCCCCACCTGCCTAGAGTTCCCAGCTTCTCCCATTCAGATTATTAGTCCATCAAATGAATTAAGTGATTGATGATATTAGATCCCTCATGATCCAGTCACTTTCCAAAAGCCCTGCCTCTGGACATTGCTGTCATAGAGACAAAGTCTTCAAGAACATGAGCTTTCAGGGGACACACCAGATCCAAACCATAGTAGCCTGAAATTAAAAGATGTTTTCCGACTAGATTATAAATAAAAAGTATTTTTCACTGAAAAGTTTTGAAATGTTATCTTGAACTTCTCCAAAATTAAAATTTCTACTATCAAAAGATGTAACTTTAATGTATGAAAAGAGAGACTGCATGCTGTGGTAAAAATTGGGGGGAATACATAAAGAATTTTTATGAATAAATAACAGATAAGTTAATTATTAAAATAAGCAAGAGTCATGACAAGCATATTGTTGTACTTGTTATACTCAAGTGATTGATACCTTAGAAGACTCTCAGGTCGTTGGACATTAGGAAAGGCCAAAGAAAACCATGATTAAATACCATGTCACATCTGCTGGATTGGCTCAAATAAGTAAAGCTAACAAAACAAAATGTAAGTGAGGATATTGAGCAACAAGAATACTCATTCACCGCTGGGGAGAACGTAAATTGATATAACAGTTCCAAAAACTCTTGTTAGATAATTTTGTGAAAGCCAAGATACATGAAAATTTGTGTTCACAACAAACACTTGTGTGAGAACAAGTAATCGAGCATTCCAGAATTACCAAACTAATGTCCAAGTGTCCATCAACAGAAGACCAGGTTGGCAAATTGTGGCATATTACTATAGTAAAACACTCTTCAACAACAAAAAAGAAGAACAATCAATAAACATAACAACATTGGCAAATCTCAAAACTATGTGGAGCAGAAGAAGTCAGAGAAGAGGACAAACCATGTTTTATTTTTTGTGAAATGTTCAAATAGGCAAAACAAATCAAAGTGACAAGAATCAGAACAGTGGCTTCATATGGGAGCCAAAAACTAGGAAATTTGTAAGGTGAAGGAATGGTCCCAGGGAGTGATTACACTTATCAAAACTCATCGAATTATACTCCCTGATACCCATGTGTTTCACAGATGCAGATTTTACTTCCATTACAAAAGTACAAAAGTAAAATACTTCAGCTTACTTAAGAAAATCATGCTTTCCTCAACCATGCAATACTATCAATTTACTACTACAGAAATGTTCACCCAGACGTAGAAACAGGTGAAATTCTTGTTGTATGGAATAATAAACTCCATTGAGTCATTTCTCAGATTCAGTAATTATCAACTTTAAGATAATTTCATGGAATGATTTTATTAATGAGAAAATTATATTGGCATTGGCAACAAAATTATTAATTGATATTAATAATTAATTGAAAGACACAAGGCCAAAAAAAAAAAGCTTGACAGAATTTTGGTGTGTTTCACCTCCATGCTATTTACTTCTTTCTACTTTGTATTCAAGCTATTAATTTATACCTAATCCACCTATATGAAATTATTATTTTCTCATTTCAGCTGAACATTTATTTAATAAAGTGGAAAGACAGCCCAAGCAAAAAGGTTTCATTTTCAATATAGATGTGGTGTTTCATGATGTTGATTGTTTGGGTTTTTTACATGATGGGGACGAACCCAGGACCTCATCCATGCTCACAAGAGCTGTATCACAGAGGATCCCACTTATGTTGCATTTTTAAAGTATATAATGCAGTAGTTTTTAGTCTATTGATGAGGTTGTGCTACCATCACCATTGTTATGGTTTGGAAAGTCCCTCAAAAGCTTATGTGTTAAAAGCTTGGTCTCCAGTGCAGTAGTGCTCAAAAGTGGGGCCTTTGGAAGGTGATTGGATCATGAGGGCACTGACCACATTGATGGATTAATCCATTGATAGAATCACAGCTTGATGGGCTATAGCTAGATGATGGGAACTTTAGAGTTGGGGCCTATTTGGAGGAAGTAGTCATTAGGAACATGCCCCTGAATAGTACATCTAGTACCCAGCCCCTTCCTCTCATCCCCTCTCCTCTCCTTTCCTCTCCTCCCCTCTTTGTCTCTCTCTTTCCCGGTTGCCAGGAAGCAAGCACCTTTCCTCCACTAGGTACTTCCAACCTGAGGTAGTCCTTAGCACAGGCCTAGAAGCAACCCAGCTAAATGACCACAGACTAAAACCTTGGAAACCATGAGCCAAAATAAACCTTTTCAGCTCTCAATCGACTTTCCCAGGTATTTTGCCACAACAGCAGAAAGCTGCCTAATTCCAGGATATTTCCACATTCCCACAAAAACCTAGTAGCCATTAGTAGTCATTTTCCACTCCCTTGTAATTCCTACCTTATTCTCTGTCTCTATGGTTTCTATGACTTTACCTATCTCGAAATTTCAAACAAGTGGAATCATAATGTGTAGTCTTTTGTGCCTGACTTCTATCTTCAAGGTTCATCTACGTTGAAGCATGTATCAAAAGTATAATTCTTTATATGACCAAATAACATTTCACCAAATGAATATACCACAATTTCTTTATATGAGCCCAGCACACAGTAATTGCTAAATAAACACTTTTATCTTTTTTTAAACTAAAAGTGATTTTTTTTAAAGTTTTTCAAACTGTAACTTGAAAAAATGCCAAATTTCACTTGGATTTGTAAAACAGGTTGCCATATTGGCAATTTCAAGAGGTTTTGTATTACAAGATGAGTTGTTTCTAAAAGAAGATTCCTAACAATTTCTTTCAAGGTATCTTTTTTGGTGTGAACAAATAGCTACCCCATATTCTCTGACTTAGTCTCCAGAACCCATCATAAATATAGTTCAGCATTTCTACAAATTCCCGATCTCTGGACTTTATGAGCAGCCAAAAGAGACATCACAGCAGAGAAAGAAAGGACTGTTTTCCATTGTCTCATTATTCTCTGCTGATCTCGTTGCCCAAGGACCTTATGACAGGGCTTTTTTTCTGTGCTATTTACATGTTAAAGTACAAAGGCAAAAAATTACTTTCTTGAAAGACTACATGATATGGGTGTTGCAATCATCTCTAATCCACAACTTGGATCACAATCCTGCCATAGTAACTCAGCCCTTCAGCACGGAGAGGACAGGTTTTATCCCAGTCAGCTGAGTCAAGAGAGTGTCTGCCATTTTGTTGCACAAGTTTATTTGAAATGTGAAGTTTTCTTGCACCTAAAGACAGCATCTTTAAGGGATAACTGCTTTAAAATTCCCTTTAAAAACTTTCTTAATAACCCTCCCTGACCATCCCTCTGTGCCAAATGATGAGATAACCATACAATCCAAGACCATCTTCCATCATCATTATGTCTGATTTGATGGATTCTCAAACTAAAATCTGCAGTGACTACAAAGTATTTTAGTCTGTTCATATAAGAAGTTTCTAGAAGTTATGTCAAATGGTATCTTTTCCTAGGACAGTTTTTGTCCCATTAATTTTAAAAAAAAGTAAAGTAAAACAAAATAATCAAGAAAGTTTTGATAGTATTTTTTCAAATGGTAAATTAGTGTGTGTGTATAGGATCAGTGCCTGAAAGAATGAAAATTAAATAAACTTGTATACTAAAAAAAAAAAAAAAGAAGGTGGACTATTCAACCTCAGCAGTGATTGCATATTTCTATAGTTCTCTAGGACAGCCTTTGCCTTTCGTAACACGATGACACTGTGGAAGGAACTGCTAAAATCACTCAGGCTAAACATGCCAACTCTTAAATGGAATTATGCAGTTTGCAAAAGAAGCAAAAACAAACAACCTGACCTATTTTTACTGATAGATCTTGATCCAGTAAAGAATACAACCTGCAAAAGCAGAAAAGGAAACAACTTTACCTAAATTCACTTACAGATCTCAGTCCAGCAAAAAAAGGTGACAAGAAATAAACAGTTTCAATGGTTAACCTTGTAAGTATTTAGTTCCTGTGTTCCAGAGTATTTCTGTCTCCTGCTTTCAAATTTTGGAAAGAGGATGAAGCATGATTCTCATATCTTTGCCTGGAAGAAGAAGAAGATAGAATTTTATTTTGGATTCCCCTCCAACTCGATTATCCTATGATTCATTGCAGCTTAGTATAGATCCCCAAAAGACTTGCTTGTTGACTAAGACATTGAACTTGACACCCCAAAGTACACAAAGGAAAATGTGTTATGACACCAAAGAGAAATTTGCCAAAATACCTCAGAACCCCAGAATCAAACTAATAGATTTCATTTTCCTTGTCTAGAAATAGCAAATTCTACTTTCTGACAAATGTGAGTAAGAGCAGCCCTTAAAATATAGAGACAATAAAGCACATATGTAGCCTTTAGGATGTTTCTAAAGATATCTGATCCTTAGCACTAATCTAATTTGTAGTCTCATTTAAGTATTTTCTCATTTTGGGTCTTAAAGGAGAAATCCAACTTATTTAAAATAGACTGCTTAACACTTTTAATTTTAAAATCTCTGATGCAATACTATAAGCCAACATGTGTTTTGTTTCACAGTCTTTTCTCCCTTCAATTTTGCCTGATTTTTCTCATATTATGTGAAACTGAAAATTTCACAGATCTTTAATTAAAATAAATGTAACCAAAATTCAAGTCTGAAGTTATTTAGTTGTATAATCACCAGTTCCTAATTCCTTTGTTTAATTCTCACTCTGTTAACTGACCACAGCTGTTAGTGTAAGCTCACTAATACCTCCTTCTGAAATTGTAATATCTAGAACTCAAGGAAGGAGATGCAGGAGTATTGCAAGACTCATCCTTAACCTCAAGAAATGTTCTGGCAGTTTATGCAAAGCCTGCACCACACTGAATGCCACAAGCTCTATCTATGCTTAAGGTATTTTCATCTGGAAGAAAATAGCCATGTGTCAGCAACATAAAAAAAAGGGTGTGTGTGTGTGTGTGTGTGTGTGTGTGTGTGTGTGTGTGTGTGTCTGAGGCCAGCAGCTCAGGAGTGCAGTGCTTACTTAGAATGCCTGAGGCACTGGGTTGAATTTCCAGTCTGGCGGGAGAGGGGAGGTAAATCTATTATTTCATTTAGTTAGACTGAGCATATTTTTTCCAGCTTTATTAAGGTATGATTGACAAATAAAAATTGCATATATTTAAGATATGCAATATAACATTCTCACATATGTATGTATTGTGAAATGATAACAACAGTAAAGATAATTAACATATCCATCATCTCATATATTGACCTTTTCTTGTATGACACAGTGACTTTTCTCATGTATGTGACGAGAACACTTAAGATCTACTCCCTTGCTAGTCACGATAGTCCACTCATGTAATCCGAGCTACTGGGGAGGCTGAGGCAGGAGGATCACAAGTTTGAGACCAGCCTCAGTGACTTAATGAGACCCTGTCTCAAAATAAACAATTAAAAGGAATGGGGATGTATCTCAATGGTCGAACACCCCTGGTTCAATCCCCAGTACCACAAAATAAAAAATAACTGCCCTCTTAATAGATTTCAAGTATATGATACATTATTAGGAAGTATAACAACCATGTTGCACATTAAGTCTCCAGAATTTATTCATCTTGAAGTTTGGGTTCTTTGACTAAATTTTCCCACTTCCCTCACTCCCAGTCCCTTCTTCTATGTCTTCATGGGTACAACTGTTTAAGAATCCACAAAAAAAGTGAAATCATGCAGTATTTGTTTTCCTGTGTCTGGCTTATTTCACATAGCATAATGTCCTCCAGGTTCATCTTGAGCATATGTTCTTAAAAAGGCATTTGACTCATGTCTAGGAAAGGCATAATATATGTAAAGGAACCAAGAAGGAGAAACACAGCCGTGAATATGACTATTTCACCTGTATTAGGAATCAAGAAAGAATTGGCAGAGAGGTAAGGGAAACATCCAATAAAGTGTAGAATCACAGAAATCAAGGGGAGAAAGCAGTTCAAATGGATTTTAAAAAATAGTTAATTGTTACAAATAATCCCTGAAGTTGAGACAAGCAGAGACAGATACCAGTGGTGACCCTGGAGGGCATATTGACTATGTTGGGAGCCAAGGTTAGGAGGCTTGTAACTGAAGACAAGAGAGAATGAGGTCTGAATGTGAGGCTGGGAAAGCAGCCATTGAAGGGATCCTTGAAAGGCAGAAATGTGGGCATATTTAAATGTGTACAGAGTGAGGAGCAAGCACAAGACACAGAAGTGCCCAGAACAGTGAGAAGAGAATGCCCAAAGTAAGGTTCCTAGCTGCAGGTGGACTCCTGGCTTGGAACCAGTGCTGCGGCTGGCCCCCTGGAACAGCAGGTCCTGGGTTATAAAAATCAATCTTACATGTTTGGATTTTATAGACCAACCACATTATCAAAGATGATCCAAGACTTTTTAAATAGGAACTATTCTCGAGAAATAAGACTTCCTTAATTTTGACAAAGTTTACTCTATGCAACCTTTTTGTACTAGACTAACAACAACAACAACAACAAAAAAATCTTGACTATCTGCTCTTGACCTAAAAACAGCGTTTAGAAACCAAGGTCCAGATCAGACAGCCCTGCCCTCCCAGCAAGACACTCACAGTGCCTATCTCCTTCTTCTCTTGATGTACCAGCACTCCGCCCCACTGTACTCCTCCCTTCAAGCCACCCTGTGAACTTCCTCCTGGTGCCTCAGCCCATACAGGGAATAACCCAGTGTCTCTATAATTGTATCAATGTCAGCTTCCCAGTTTCTGAACTCTCATGGCCTGACTGGCCTCAAAGCCCTTCAAAAGCAAAAGTGGCCTTTCATTTTAGTGTCCAGTGGGGTTCTAATAGATAAATGGGCCAAAAAAATGAATGAATAAATAAACAAAATATTGAAATTTTGATGAATTTATGCTACTTGGAATTCTCTGCAGCCCTTCTTCTGTTTTACTTGAACATTTGGAAAATTTGCTTATTTTGTCACTTGGACTCCCCATGTTTGCATACAACCTTCTTTTGCTACTTCTTCACCCCTGCCCCCCTGTGTGGGCGTACACATACACACAACCCAACCATGAATATTTCCATTATCATCACCAGCAAACTCACTTGTTTCAAGGAAGTCTCTTTCAATATTTTCTCTAAATGAGTAATCATCTCCAAGTTTATTGAGGTCTGAAAGTCTGGATTTCAGCATATTTGAAATTGTATAAATATATATTATTATGTTTAATTTCAGGTCTTAGACTTTAATCAAGTTATGGCCTCAGAAGTGGGACCCAAACACAAAACAAAGTGAACAATAAAAAAAATACAAAGTTCAATTTCATTCTATGCATTGGAGTTGATGTCACGAGAGAAATCTAAACCTAAAGCTCTATAAGTCAAAGAGCTCCTCAGCAGAGTGAATATAGAAGGAGAGCACAAGGGACCTTGGTGTAGGGCTCTCAGGGAAGCCCAGAAGTAGACATGAGGTGCTACAAGAAGAATTAAGGCCTTGAAAATCCAAAGTATCTCCCCACCTAGCTTCCAGTGTGTCTCAATCACCCCATTCCCAGGTTCGGTCCCTAGGGGTTAGTATGGGTTATTGTCAGGTGTTCTCTTGAAATGCAACTATCCTACTCACAAAATACATTATTATGGGAAAAGTACTCATTTAACTAAGTCTACTTTCGTTTGAGAAATCTAGGACAAAAGTTTTAAAGGTAGCAAGAATGCCCTGAACATGAGTATAAGAAAATTGAACAGAGAAAA
This sequence comes from Ictidomys tridecemlineatus, assembly GCF_052094955.1. Classification (NCBI taxonomy): domain Eukaryota; kingdom Metazoa; phylum Chordata; class Mammalia; order Rodentia; family Sciuridae; genus Ictidomys; species Ictidomys tridecemlineatus. Next base: position 56,509,214 of record NC_135483.1, read on the forward strand.
CCCAACTGAGGAATTTTCAGTAAGAAAGTATACTTTCACCACTTCTTATTTGGGTCTGATAAATTAAGATATGGAGTGTGTGTGTGTGTGTGTGTGTGTGTGTGTGTGTGTATGCACATGTGTGCATGTGTGCATGTGTGTATGTGCATGTGTCGTGTATCTAAAAACAGTTAAGGCTTTGGAGGTAGCACAAATAAAAGATTGTTAAGTAGACTATGTTAGCCAGCTTTTTGTGGCTGTGGCCCTAATACCTAACAAGGACAATTTAGAGGCGGAAAAGTTTATTTTGGCTCCTGATTTTAGAGATTTAGTTCATGATCATCTAACTCCTTTACTCTGGACCCAAAGTGAGGCAGAACATCATGGCAGAGGAAAACTACTCACCACATGGCAGCCAGGAAGCAAGAAGACGAAGGGAAAGAGACTTCAGGGAAGATGAACCTTTCCAGAGCATTCTCCCAGTGACCCATCCTCCAGCCATGCTCCATGTGCCTCAAGTTACCCCAGAGTTAGTTCTTTAGGATGGGCCGATTAGTTTACAGCTCTCATAAACTATCATTTCACCTCTGAATATTCCTGCATTAACAAAGGAGCTATTGGAGGATGCCTCATATCCAAACTATAACATCTGTCTTTGGACCCCAAAAGCTCATGCCCATCTCACAATGCAAAATATATTAGTTTATTTCTGAAAGTTCCCATAATCTTAATAGTTCCAGCATTACCCAAAGGACCAAGTTCAAAGTCTCACTTAAGACTCAATATAAACTCTTGGCTATGAACCCCTGCAAAAATCTAAAATTAGTTATATATATACAATATACAATGGCACAGAATAAACATTCCCACTCCAAAAGGGAGGATCGGGGGCATAGGAAGAAGAGATGGGACAAAAACAAGACCAAAACCCAGTCTGGCAAATAAATCCAATGCTGTGCATACCATCTAGGACACATAGTGGTAAGATGTGCTCTCAAAAGGGCTTGGGCATCAACCTAGATGCCCTTCAGTTGATGAATGAATTAAAAAACTGTGGCATATATACACAATGGAATATCACTCCGCAATAAAAGAGAATAAAATCATGGTATTTGCAGGTAAATGGATGGAGTTAGAGAAGATAATGCTCTGTCACTGAGCTATATCCCCAGCCCTTTTAAAATTGTATTTTATTTATTTATATATTTTGGGGGGTACTGGGGATTGAATTCAGGGGCACTTGACCACTGAGCCACATCTCTAGTCCTATTTTGTATTTTATTTAGAGACAGGGTCTCACTAATTTGCTTAGCACCTCGCCGTTGCTGAGGCTCACCGTTAGACTGGCTTTGAACTCGTGATCCTCCTGTCTCAGCCTCCCAAGCCTCTGGGATTACAAGTATGCAACCTGTCAATATGCTAAAGTTTTAATACTGATTTTTCTTCCAACAATATGGCAAACGTAATTAGCTCCCACTCCAAAACACCCAGAAATACAACAAACATATTTTAACATGCAAATTTTAAATCAATATCAGAGGAGGAGTGGGAAGAGGGGAAGGAGGGAATGAAGGGAGGGAGGGATGGAGGGAGGGAGAGAATCCCAAAGGGATAATGATGAGGCAGAAAAAGGAACTACATATTTCTGCCATAGCTCTGGGTATATGCTGGCTCAATAATATGAGAGTCTAAAATTTTATTACTACTAAAAGGATAAGAAACAAGAACTATGAGGAAAATGAAGGAATAGGACTGATATTCTTAATGCAAATCAGGGACTGACTGGAAAAATGTAATGTCAGAGAAAATTTGAAAAAGAGAAAAAATATGCAATGGCACAGAAATACATGAGGATGATTTCCCTGTCTTGGTGTAGTTTGGGGCTTGGGAAAAAGGGAACATCTATTAAAATTTATAACCAAAGACTTGTCCCAGTGTGGATGGAGGTTTAAATTTACATACTCGTGTGTGGCTAAAGAATCTTAAGCCTTAGTCACTAGTATAAAAATGGCTCCAAACCCACAATAGTACTGGAATGCCTGGTAGAAGCATAGACAAAAAAATCTCTAGTAAAAATGTTCTCAGCCCAGGCCATGAAGAATTCCCATGAGAAAAGTTCACTGAAAAGGGGGTTGCTGTGATGATTTCAAAATAGACAAGGGTTTAAGAAATTCATGATTATGAAAAGTCACCAGCTATTTATATATATTATATATATATAATTACTCAGTAACGCCAAGTGGTAGAATTATTGAATAGATACTCAAAAGTAAATCTATCAAAAATAACATCACATACAAAAGTGAACTGAAAATATAAAAGAAGAAATACTCCATAAAAGTATTACAGAACATTTTAAATAGTCAAACAGAATATCTAAATTTTTTAGTCATTATTATAATGCAAAATTCAATTCATGGTTTAAAGAAAGCAAGAATAGAAAGAATGAAGAAAAGTCAAAGTTTGAAAATATACAGATATTATTTTTCATAATTAATTAAAAGCTAAATTTTCAGAGAAAAAGTGAGAAAGCAAAAAAATCAAGATGGCATTAATGAAAACAATATTAGGTATGAAAAAAAAGAACCTAATATCCCAAGATCCAACACAATTTGAAAGAAAGTATTGGAAGAATTTTTACTACCACATGTAAAGATTTATTACAAAACTACAGTAATTACCTTATTATAGTGTTGTCTCAAAGATAAGAAGTGGACCAATGGAATAGAGAATTCTCAAACAAATGTACACACATAGAAAGAGCTGACATGACAGAGCTACCACTGAAAAATCAATGGGGAAAAAGAAGAATTATTTAATAGTACTTAAACAATTTGTCACTTCATAGGGGGCATGCTCAAGGATGTTTATTGTTGCATTGTGTTAATAGTGAAATCTAAATGTCCATCAACAAGGGAGTAGATACATTGCCATGTGTCAATACAATGAAAATGAATAACAGTTATATGCATCATTTGGTTAAACCTAAAACATGATGTTGAATTATGTTATAATTTATTTACATTTTTAAACATGCAAGAATTAGACTATATATTTTATTGGCATATTGGCATACAGTGTGTGTGGTAACACACACACACACACACACACGTATTAGAAATGATAAACAGGAAAACTCACCATGGGAAGAAGAAATTAAATAAATTCAAGAAGGAGCATACAGGGAGCATACAAGTATATCCACGATTCTATAATAAATTAAATTTTTTAAAATCATGAAAATAATAAATTAATATGAATTGAAAACAAAGTGCACTGTGAATACTAATTAAAATTAATTAAGGGCTGGGAATATAGCTCAGTTGGTAGAGTCCTCACCTTGCATGCACAAGGCCCTGGGTTCAATCCCCAGTACCACCAAAAGAAAAAAAAATTAAACAAATTAGTGTGAAAATCATAACTCACAACTAAGTAATAGCTTTGCTACAACTGATAGCTAAAGATCTTCAACAAACAAGCCATTTAAACTCTTTGAACTTGCGTTATCTGTATAATGAGGGAATTGTACCAGATAATCTCCAAGGTCCCTTATAGCTAGAAAATTCAAATCAAAGCACTCTAAGGATCTATGGCAACAAAAAGCATAGGCAATAATTTGAATTTTAAAATTATTTGAAACTCAAGAAATGAATTTGACTTGGATGTTATTCCACAACTTCTTACATTGTTTACAGTCCTTACTGTTTGAAGTGTCCTGTTGCTCCTTCTTTCCACCTATATCCACTTCATAGTCTATCCTGGTTGGTAGCAGAAAATTAGCTCTCCTTCCGCTGTAGCAGCAATTGTCCCCAGCCTGGACAGACCCATCTTCCACTGTATTGAGGGATGTTTGGATAATCTCTTACTTTTCTTAAATATTTGGGTCCTAATGTAATCTTTGTTTAACTTTTAGTTTCTTTCAGTGCAAGAAACAAAAATTTATTCTGACTGGGATAAAAACAATTATTGGAAGGATTCTAAGTATCCATTGGAAGCAAAGGAAAAGATAATTTAGGAAGGGAAGGTTTAAGGATTTCTGTATCAAAATGTTATTGGTCTTCTCCCAAGATTCCTGCCATTTACAAAACTCATCCCCCACTACCTTCAGTGTTCTGGTCACTTTTTACCAATTCTATAATTACTAGGATACCCCTTTGGTCCAGCTTGAGTCAGATATCTATATTCAGTTCAACTGGCTATGTGGAAGGAGCCAGGGATTACAGACAAAATCCATGGGAGTCTACCCCTGAGTCTAAGTTCAATTTCCAGAAAGCAGTGATCAGAAACAAGAAGGCAACCCCAGAAGCAGTTTTCTCTGGGCAATTATGCACCAGATTCATGGGTCACATTAGGAGAATGTGTTTGCCTGCTTTTCATTAAATTTTAAAGAGTTTCACCGTGGAATCAGCACAATACAATGCATTTTGAAAATATTTCCAAATAGTTCTCTTATTTTTGACATCTTGGAGATGATTTGAACTCATTAATATTTATGTGTTAATACCGAGCCATAAATTGGACTACTTTCTCCCATTGGTCTCATAACCCATTGGCAACTTTCAAGGTCTTGAAACGTGTTTCAATCTACTCTTTTAAAGATCACAATAAACTTTTTTATGTTCTAGCCTAACAAATTGGGAAAAAATAAGTGTAAAGAAATCAAAGAATTGATTTATGATATTTGGGAGATGTAAAGTAGAAGTATGTCAACATGTCTGTTTTTGAGACTCACCATGAAAATCATAACAACCAAATTCAACATTTACATATATTGAAGATTCTTACTCTTAACTAATGAATTTGCTAATTCCTAGGGACCCATATCTGCAATACATGGCACTATCCATGCAGCCATACACCCACTTTACTTTGATATAAAATTCATTTGTGTTCCAGGAATTTTTATAATCATGCAAATTATCTACTTTATGATTCAAATTTATCATTTGAATTGGATGGAGAAACAAAGACAGGCACAAACTTTTGTTGAAATTATTTCAACCTGTCCCTCTGTATATTGACTCTGAATTGCTACTGAATACATGCACCTGTGTTTTCCAAGAGAGTATTTCTCTAAGCTTTTTGAAAATAGCAAGGTTGGCTCTTGATGTTAGCTTACTGGGACCATGATTCATATTCATAATATTTTATATCACTTCATTCTTATGCTTTGAAGTGTAAATTTAGGATTACAAACCGTCTTTTCATTACTAAATATTTCTCAATATCTTAGACTCTGTGTTATAAAAATGCCTTAAAGGAGGAGATTTCTCTGATGTAATTTCCAATAAGCTATTTGCCTATTCATTTTATTTACAAGTAGTATTGGTATGAATTACTTTTACATTAGTAGAATAGGAATAGTATAGTGTAGTTTATGTGTGTGTGTGCCATTAAATATGTTTTAAAAGTCTTCTAATTTTCATTAATGTTTTAAAATCATCTAATTTTAGTGCAGGTTACCAAATGGGTGAGCAGAAATATAAAAACAGACCAAAAGAAACTGAATGGAAATTTAGATTCATTATAGAAAGGATAAAAACTTGGAATATTATGTTTATTTCCAACTCTCTTGGAAGATAATCACTTTCACTTTTGTATGAAGTCATCTTAAACTTGAGTGTGGCCTGACTTAACCATCACTTGCTAACTCAAACAGCACCTAAAGAGTTATTAAGAGATGATGGCAATTCCTTGAGAACTAGGGATAACAGGGGTAATTTGTGAAATTTCATTTACTATCAGGAATGTTGAGAGGCCTGATTCTATCCACAAAGTTGAATTTTAGTTTTAGCCATTTTTCCATGCCTGATAAAGACCCTGCAGAGTGAGGATTCATGTCACATTCTGTCTATGCCTGAAGCCATTTCAACTCCCATCTTCTTTGATGTTGATTTTGCATCTAGTAACAGGGCCTAGTCTTAACACAGAACTTTCTATCCAGTAGATTTTGGCGTTTAGTGTCATTTAATTTAGTACTTCATTTTAAATGTTAAACATATACCAGCAATGTCTAATTGCTTCCTGAAAGGGGTGAGCAGTCTACTCCAGTGAGCATTTATATAGATGAAAAGAGGAAGAAAGTCTCTAGAGTTTAATGGGCTGCTTCTGTGCTAGACATTGGGGAGCAATAAAAATGAGTACAATCTTCACTCTTGAATAAATAAGTATTTAAACGAGCAAAGGTGTTGGTGAACTGCACAGTCAGAGGGAACAGTCCCCACAAGACTGCTCTCACTCCAGGTGCCAGCTGCAAACTCAAAGGTTCCTAAGCAGCCTCACTTCAGACCAAGTAGTTACAAATTTAGGGATCCTGACAAGCATCCTAAAGTATGCTAAAGTATGCTATGACTCCCTAAAGCTACTATTTTTATTGTCACATTTAGTATTGACAAAGCTGAAAATTAGAATGAACCTAAAGAAGAAATGCACAGGACAAAATCTGGCAAGTTTCTGAAAGTGTAGCTGCTGATCATCTGCTCCCTGTGGAGGCATGGATTATAATTTTACCAGTATCAAAGTATGACAGTACCCTCAGAGCACTCCAACCAAGAAGACCACCAAGCCTTTGGTACCCGAATTTTTATTAAAGCTCAACCACATACTGTCTGTGTCACTGATCTTTAGTACATCTTCCTTAATGTTTGAGCTAATAATTTTACTCTTCAGTTCCTGCAGAGTTCATAACTGATGGGGCATGTCCCAGCACTCCCAGGTAAACAAAGATATACCCATCAGGCAGGACATTCCAGAAACCCAGGGAATCACCTCCCAGTAACCAAAGGTAAAGTCCAGAATTCTCTCTAGGTAAGGTTAATTCTTTGGAAAACAGCTTACTATTTTAGGTTGAACCATAGGAAAGGGCCAATATTCAACCATTTGGACAGGGGGCTATATTGGGGATTGAACTCAGGGACACTCAATCACTGAACCACATCCCAGCCAGCCCTGTTTTGTATTTTATTTAGAGACAGGGGTCTTACCAAGTTTCTTAGGGCCTTGCTAAGTTGTTGAGGCTGGCTTTGAACTGGTGATACTCCTGTCTCAGTCTCCTGAGCCACTGGGATTACAGGCATGCTCCACCTCATATTCAACCATTTTTGACATATAAAAGTGACAATTTCATATGGTGCAATGTAATAGGAGGAAAACAGTTCACTCAGCAAATATCTACTATGCACAAACTGGGCAAAAATTATGACATTTGATCATAATAACTGAGGTAAAATAGATGAATAGGCTTCTTTTAGTACAGATGATCTCATAAAGGGTGTAGGAAATTTTCATTCAACAAATATCTACAAATACAAACTATGTGCTAGCTAGCCCCTGTTCTAGGTAATGGAAGTGCAGTATTAATACCAAATAGAACTTTCAATGTGTTAAATTTAGAAGGGGGAGGGGACAGAAATAGGCATTCAAGGAATAAGCAAACAAAATGACAATTTATGACAGTTATAAGTTCTATAAAAATAATATAGGATAATGTGATAGGCAGAAGTAAAGAGATGTCTAGGTAGCATGACTAGAAGGATCTGAGAACTAAAGCATAAATGATGGGCAGGCACCAGCTTTGGGAATAAATAGAAGCTGAGACTTACAGACAATGGGGACAACTAATCAATGGCAGGAAAAACTGGTTCTTCTGAAGAATATGAAGAACCAGTGACTGGAAAAGAATATGTGACTGGAGCATACAGGACAAGGGACAAGCATGTGATACAACAAGATCAGAGGGTCTGGAAGGAGCCAGATCAGGTGAGGCTTTATGCACAACAATAATGGAATTTTATTCCAAGCACAAGGGAAGTGATGATAGTGTATGCATTCCTAAGTTTCATAATTCTTAAACTAATAATAATATTGACACTGAAATATCAGAGATGTATACTTTTTGAAGTTACCAAAATCTTACATGCTATAGATTCATGAGATTATTATATAGAGATTCTTACTCTGAGGCAACCTGGTCAAGAAAAAAGCCATTCAGTTCATCCAGAAGAAGGAAAAATGGGGATGTAGGCAAAGTAGAATAGAAGATTTGGACTAAGTTAAAAAGGATGCTAAAGGGGGTGGGGGGAAAAAAGGGGGAGAGAATTGAACAACAGCAGAGGAGGTAGAGAGGGAAGATGGGAGGGGAGGGGAGGGGAGGGGGGATAGTAGGGGATAGGAAAGGTAGCAGAATACAACAGTCACTAATATGCCATTATGTAAAAATGTGAGTATGTAACAGAAGTGAGTCTGTATTATGTATTTGGGGAGTTCAAAACCCAATTGAGTCGAATGTATGAAAGATGATATGTCTTGAGCTCTGTAATGTTTTGAACAATCAATAAAAAAAAAATAAAATAATAAAAAAATAAAAATATTTAAAAGTAAAAAAAAAAAAGGATGCTAAGTCAAAAGGCTTTCAAGGGGTTTGGCTTTTATTAAAAAACTGGGAGATTTATTCAGATTTTAAGTGACAAATATAGTAAGCAGAAATGTGCTTTAGGTAGAGGGTGGATGCACTGTTTAGTGTATGTTAAAATGGGTGGGATGGCTGGCACAATTTGATTTGCTAGTATTGGAAATTCAGTGCAAATGAATTTACAGTTTACTGACCCAGTATGTGGGAAGAAGTTCAAATGGCATGACTACCTTCAAGAATGCCTAAATCCAGGAGCCCAAAGAACGCAGCTACCCATACACAGCTCCTGATTTACTGTGAGTTGTGCCACCCTCTGATAGAACAATGGCCACCAGAAGTTCCAGGTTTCAGTTATTGTCACAGGTCAGGATCTCTGAGAGAGACACCACCTCTTGCCCAGCACTTAAATATTAAAGCTTAAAGAAAACAATTATAGAGATGGTGATTATAGGAGTTATTGCTTGCTTAAATGCCTTCACATCCTTATTTCGTGCTTTATTGCACATTTTGGAATGTGCTCCAAGAACTTTACAGGTATTGGATTTAATTATTTTAAGAATACTGTGAAACAATAATACTGTCAACCTCACTTTTGAAATTATGAAACTGAAAAGTAAAATACTTGGAAATACTTCGTCCCCAATCACTTATTTGCTAACTGGTGAAACCAGAATTCAAACCCAGGTGGGTAGACTCAAGAGAGCTCCATTTTAACTTTTTTATTATAAAGAATTGTTATGGTTTGGGTCTGGAACGTCTTCCAAGGTTCATGTGTTGAAGGCTTGGTGCCCAGTGTAGCAATGTTCAGAGCTGGGGCTCGTGGGAGGTGACTGGATCATGAGGGATCTGACCTCATCAGCGGATTAATCCCTTGATGGGTTTGTAGCTGACACCCATTATCGGGACATGGTGAGAACTGCAGGAGGTAAGGCCAAGTTGGAGAAAGTAGGACACTGGAAGTGTGACCTGGAAGGGTAATCCCTGTCCCTGGCCCATCTTGAGCTTGATCTCTCTACCCCCTCTCTCAATCTCTGTTTCCCCAGCTGCCAGGATTTAATCTTTGTTCTGCCACACCCTTCCCCCAGGATTTGCTGCCTCACCTCAGGCCCTTAGGAATGGTGCCAACTGATCATGGATGGAAACCTCTGAAACTCTGAGTAAAACAAGTCTTTCCTTCTCTAAGTTGATTTTTCTCAGATATTTTTTCACAACAACAAAAAAACTAACACACAAAATTTGAGCTTATTCAAAATAGTCAAGCTACTATAATGCCTGTCCATAATATTCCCAACTTAACTCCACTTAACACAATGCAAGTTATATTAAAGCATACCCCAGACATCATCACATCATTTGCCTTTGATCCACAAATGGGTAAGTAGCTCCTTTTAACAAGACCATAAAACACTGTCACCCTAAAAAATAAGCAATAATTACAATCAAACAACCAGTCCATGTTTACATATTCAATTGTCTTGTGAATTTCATAAATCATTTTTACTTTTACATTATGGGAATGTACAGAAAAATCCAGACTGACGTAAACTACTGGATAACAAAATTTTAAGACTTAAAGGAAAAATAAAATAAATGGTGAGAGAAATATGGATTCTAAGAAACTAAAAAGATACATAAAACAATGTTTGGATCCTGAACACTGAAAGTGATTTAAAATTTATTTTTGTACACCAGGAATGAAAAAATTACTTTGTCTTAAAAACAATTTGGAAGAGCTCACTTTTGTAAAGTTATGCCTCCAATAGGATTTTTAATGATTATTTCTTTGTTTTGTTTTATAATTATGTAAAATATTTACACAGGTCAAAAGCCAAGATTACATGTCATATTCGAAAAGTCAAATTAAAAATAATCTAGTTCCTATTTCTGTTCCCTTGAATTTATTGTCTCCCTCCATTTTTTAAGTAAGTTTTTAAATTTGATGGTTTCTTCCCCATTGTATATAAAGAGGAAACTGTATCAACCCTTTCTCTGATGAATGTTAAAATGTCCTTTGCACTTTTCTCCATAGTGCTTTTTTTCCATTTAATGTACCTTAAAGATAGCCCTCTTTCATTTTAATAGCTGCATAGAACCACATAGCGTGGTTATACTCTAGGTAATTTCACTAACTCCCTACTGAGGGGCTTGTAGGTTATTTATAGTCTTATTTTATTCAAATAGTCCTCCAGTGAAGGCCTTGTCCATGTATCTTTTTGTTTGTGTGAATAGGGTAAATTACTAGAAGACATAACATTAAATTAAATTGAGGTCATGTGGGTGGACCCTGATCCAGTACTACTGGTGAACTTATAAGAAGAGGCAGCTAAGACACGGTTAAAGGCAAGTTTGATGGTGTGTGCCTGTAATCCTAGAGGTTTAGGAGGCTAAGACAGGAGACCATAAGTTTGAAGCCAGTATCAGCAACTTAGTAAGACCTTGTATCCAAAAAAAAAAAAAAAATGTAGCTCAATGGTAGAGTACCTTTGGGTTCAACCCCCAGTACAGGGGAAAAGCCAAAAAGACAATGAAACTTGTAAGGGAGACCATGTGGGAACACTGAAAGATGGCCATCACAAACCAAGGAAAAGGCTCCCAGAAGAAACCTATCCTGCTGACACCTTGATCTTAGACTTTCAGCCTCCAGACTATGGAGAATATGCATCTTTTGTGTAAGAGTTTCTATCTGTGGTTTCTCTATGGCAGCCCTAGCAAACTAATACACCCCATGTAGTTTTAAAGGGTGAATTTTTGTTCTTCTTTATATAAGCCACTGTAATTTGCAATTTCTCTCTTAGACTTTTATGTGTTTTACCTCTGAGATCACATTTCACATAAAACATGGACATCCTTCTCACCTGCAGTTAGTGAAACCAGAGTTTAAGAGGAAACTCAATGCTCCACTTCTGTTGGTAGGTGGCCCTGTGCAAGCTGCAGGCTCTGCAGCTGAGAAAGGGCTGAATTAGTGTTAGCAGCTAACCACAGCAGGAAATGCCTGCCACCACCAGTGTGGCAGCTGGCAAAGCTGGATTCTCCTCCACCATCACTGAGTGGCATGTTACAGCTCTCAATGTTGCCACTCTGAATGGCGGGTTGCACCCTCCAGAGTTGCTACAGACTCCAGCAACTCACTGCCAACTTCTTTCTGAGCTACTATCTCACAAATCTAAAGAATGATACTCACAGTGGACAACAGAAGGAAAGGGTGAGAGGAGAAGAATTTATTCAAGTGTGAGGAATAGAAAAGGAACTCTTGTAAAGGAAGGGACCCTATAGGGTTGCCACCTATGTGTGCTAGTCTAGGGGTTTATACAGCACATAGGTCAACACTATTGGAAAGTACTATGGGTCTTGGTTAGTCCTTGAGTCTGAACTTCCTTTCAGGTCTGACCCACTTCCGTTTTCCAACTGCTTATGGGAAAGCAGGAGGTTGAGGGCACTGGACCGTGGATGCTCAGGGGTTCCAGGCTGTGTTGCTGTGTGGACCAGGTATCAGCAGCAGGTCTACCCTGGGCTGCCACAGGTTGACAGATTGCTGCACCCTGGCTCGCCTCACTCAGCATGCAGACCCCGCTCTGCTCTGGGCAGCTCCAAGATGAAGACTTGGCTTCACTAGGAGTCACTCTGGTGCTCTTACGAATGTCAGAGAAGCCACCTTTGCATTTCACTAAGGTTTTAAATCAACATCTCTTTAAAGATGAGGATGAACTTTTCATTTTTCTTCCAAGATGACTGTTCTTTTTTTATTAGTTCATTTTATTTATGCATAATATTAGGGTTCATTTTGACATCATTATAAAAGCATGAAATATAATTTGCTCCAATTTAGTCCCCATAATTCCCCTTTTCCTCCCCTCCGCCTTCCCCCATTCCCTTGTCTCTACTAATCTATCTTGTATTTACTTATAGTTTTTTTTAAATTAGTGCCTTATGGATATACTTATAGGTGACATTCACTATTTTATATTTATGTACATAGGAAACTTATTTCAGATTCATTCTACTGCTCCTCCCTTTTCCTATTCCTCCTTCCTCCCCCTTAATCCCTTTCCTCTACTCCACCAATCTCTTCTGTTTCCTAGATGCCTATTCTTTAGGGCAAACTAAAATATAATGCAACTGAAGCAGTGATGAACTAATCTTTAGGCAGTCTTGCCTCTGGAGATTTAGAATGCAGCTAGAATTCCATACCACATAATTTCTTTAAAATAGTTTTGCCATTAGGTGTTGTCAAGGATAGAGAAGGTTGCACTGAAGTATGATGGCTTTAGGATAAATACCAAGGAGTGGTATAGCTGGGTCACATGGTGGTTCCATGACTGTTCTTTTAAGAACCCTTCATACTGATTTCCGCAGTAGTTACTAATTTATAATCCCACCAACAATGTAAAAGTGTTTCTTTTTCTCCACATCATCACCAGCATTTTATTGTTTGTATCCTTGATGACTGCCATTCTGATTGGTGTGAGATAAAATATCAGGGTACTTTTAATTCGCATTCCCTAATTGCTAATGATGTGGAATATTTATCATATATTTTTGGCCATTTGTGTTTCTTCTTTTGATAATATCTGTTTAATTTATAATATACATAGTTTTAAATAATTTTTTAAAACTTCTACCATGATTCTTCTTTGACTAATGTGTTATTTTAAAATATGCTTACAAAATTACAAATACATTGCAACTTTTAAAACTTACCTTTTTGTTTTTGATGTATAGTGTTTAATATGAGAGCATGATTAGTCTGATGCCATTTCTTTTAATTGAAATTTATTTCATGGTCTACTACCTGGCCACTTGTTATAATATCCTATGTCTAATCAGTAGAATGTATGATAGAATTTGCGATACAAAATTTTATATATTCATAAAAACAAGCTTGTAAATTACATTATTCAACTTTTCAATGTCTTTATTTATTTTAGTCTGCTTAATCTATTAATAACTAAGAAAGTTTCATTGAAAACTCACAACATATAATAAGTTGTCAATTTCCCCTGGAAATTTCCCCCCTTGAATATGATAATAATATATTAATATAACTAAAGATGAGAAAAAAGAGCAGGATTCATTAGGAGATATAGACAACCTTCTAAACATTCCAATATACAGCTTTCACAGATATCCTGAATCATTAACTAACATTTGATCAATAAACCTAAGCAACTGTTAATGAGCAGGATAAATTTTACTGTATAATGTAGAACATCTTTTACATGGCAGAAGTCCTGATTATGCCATTCATTACTCAAAGGCTCAAATGGATCTCTACTTCTAATCAAATAGAATAATTTCTTTATTCCTATGTATCTATCAAATCTCATTTCTCACTCTACTTTGTCCTGTACAAAGTTAATTTTTTTTACTGTCTGGTTTAAAAAGAATGTATTCTGTTAGTTATGACATGTTGCTATAGAATGTTTTTGGTTTAAATAAATGAGCCACAGTCACCACTGTGTGTCTTCACATTCATATTGGAAGAAGGCTGAGTAGAATTAGAAGTAATTTATTGGCCATATTAGAGAGAAATAATATTATAAGAGACATTGTAAATGGTACTAAACAATAGCACCCTTCATGAGACTTCAGTGACCAAAGCTCAAAGCCAATAGGGAGACAGAGCAAGAAATGTGCTGTGTGGTTTTCTTTGGAGGCTAATGTGGGACATTTTCTGGGTCATCCACAAAGCACAGCATTCTTCTTGAGGCTCAAACCAAACAGGTATCTACACAATGCTTTTTTAACCTACTGATGGGGATATCACAGCCAGTATGAGTGGAATGTAGTTTACTCCTCAGATAGAGAAGGGTATAAGGAGCCCGTATATGCTCACTCTCATCATACAAGATGAAAAATGCTTAGAAATATAAAGTATATTTACAGATCTTAAGTGCTAATTAGTGAACATGTGCTAACCCACAAATTCAGTATGGGCCAGCATGTGGTATGGTCCTGGACATGTAGAATAGATATGAATCAATGTTAATCCACAGACATAATTTCTAATACTTAGACCAGAGACTTACAACTATTTTTTGTGCCTGGACACTGCTGGCAGTCTGACAAAATCTCCGAACACCTTCTCAAAATACTCAAAAATGCAAAATGAAAAGCTCTCAATTACAAAGGAAACTAGTTATATTGCAAAATGCAGTTGTAAAAATATTTTTTAAATGTGATATAGCAATGCACATACTCCTTTATGAAACACTAAAAAGCAAAATCTAGTTTCAGGGTGAATAATCAACAGAATGAAAAACATAAATGGCATTAGATATCTGCAGTTACTTGTCAGAAAGTTCATATTTTCTTTTTTCTTCATGGTTAGGCCTGAGTAAATTTTCCTGGAACCTAAATTAAAGGACATATCTTGGAAGCTAAATATTGACTGAATAGATCACAGGCAAATTCAGGAAAATGACTTAGCTCCCTGAAGGTATGCATTTATATTTCACAGGGAAGCCAAACCTGGAACCAATAAGATATTCCAGAAGTTGTAACCCAGAGGGGCTAATCTTACCACCACCCATCGTCCCAGGAGGAAAAGATTTATATTCCAAAGGTTCAGAACCCAGGGAATTCCCCCTTCTCTACCCAAAAAGACTTTGATTACATTAGGGAAATTTGGTTTGTATTACTCTCTCAGAAGGGGAAGAGACAATGTATGCATAAGCTCATAACTTGGGGGTGCCACTCCTGTAGTGCAAGAAATACCTTTTGCTCATAAAAGAGACCATTCAAAAGAGTCATGCTTAATGACCATCTATCTCAT
The DNA here is from genome assembly GCF_052094955.1 of Ictidomys tridecemlineatus. NCBI lineage: Eukaryota > Metazoa > Chordata > Mammalia > Rodentia > Sciuridae > Ictidomys > Ictidomys tridecemlineatus. Next base: position 56,524,375 of record NC_135483.1, read on the forward strand.
CAGTTTACACAAGGGGGACAACTGGACTATGGGAATCAATGTGGTTATTGCTCTAAGTAAGAATAGTTAAATCTACTAATTGCAGAAAACCCATATCTGTACTTAGGAAAATTTAAATAATCATAACATGGAAACTTACTTACCTCATATTGTGCGTATGAACACCAAAGGATTTGGAAAAATGGAGAGCACCTCTGTCACTACCAATGAAAACATCAATTCATTTGTCAAATATTTGTTGAGCAACCCATCTGTGTTAAACAGTCTACTCGGCACTAGGTATGTATCCCTGAATAAAACAAATCCAGTCCTGTCTTTTGTGACTCTCACAAGTTTAGAGTCCAGGAAGTGAGAAGTGAGAAGAAAATGAGAAGGAAAAATTAAACTAATTTTTAAAATTAGAAACCTGAAAGAGAAATGGTGCTGATCCTTTTAATGAGATAGAGAATAACGGGGTCAGAGCAAAAGCCTGCCTGGTTGGGAGTAGGGAGGACCTCTTTCTTTAGGTGGGATGAGGTGGACCAGTCAATCATGCAGACCTTGTGGGAAAATGCTCCAGCAAAATATCGCAAAGATCCTAACACAGAGAAGATTTTGCCATATGTGAATTAATAAGTTGGGTTGTGAGGTCAAAAAGAGAGAAAGAAACAAAAAGCTAACAATGTTCCCTTTGCATCTATGCTGACTCTCTCTCTCTCTTTATTTGGATTCTAAGTTTTTCAACCTGTCTACTCTTTGCCCAAGTTGTAGCAAGATGCTAGAAGTTCACAAATGTCAAGGTGAGGCTTAGCAATCATAGTTTAAAAGCAATATGATAAGAATACAAATTCTGTGTTCTGTCACATGAGTTATACAGGATCCAAAAGAGTCATGCTTAATGAAAATAAGGCAATAGTGTGCCTTTTCTGGTTTTGAAAAAAAAAAACCCAGCTTTTACAATTAGTTGCCAAACAGAATTTCAGTTGTCATATCTCATAGCTAAGCCAACTGGCAAAAGTGGAACCAATGTCCCTGCTATAATGTCCCAGCATAGAGCTAAGAGACAACGTCGTTTCCCCTTGAGGAATGACACCACTCAGTGGACTTCACACAGTGACCTCTTGCAAATTGAGTCCCTGCAAGCTGAGGTTGATCTGTGCAGCTGGCTCTGGGTGAAGTTTGTTCATTGTGGTTAGCAACACTTCTACCTACTTACTACTGGCCAGGAATCTTAGCTCTTCAGGTCATGGGCTTTTTAAAAAACAGGAGAAAATATGACTTTCTTGGTATTTAGGACCAACCGTGACAAGTACTCCTTCATTATCCAAAATGCTTGTATAGGAGCCAATACTAAATTCTATGATGGCTTTCTTTTTATTCTCCCTCCAGTTCACCTAATTTCAGCTCAGAAAGAAACAGATAAAGAAATAGATAAAATATGTAAACTTCATAACAAAAAAATGAACCTATGAAGATATATAATGACTGCTGAATAACCTCAAGTTTTAAGTCAATTTAAATATTTCTAATCAATTAACTTGAATAATAAACTACAAGTTGTAGTAGAGGCAAGGTTTTTCATTGCCATTTTTCCTCTGCAAAGACAGTAGAATAAAGCAGAAGCTTACCAGAGTTTTTCTGTTCCCACCAGAATTGTAATTTGGATTTGCTTCTCCCAATAGGATAGAAATTTATTTTTTTTATTTAAGTTCAAACAATGGTGCTCCCCACTTATCTGAAAGTATCTTGAACATCAGTTACTCGTGGTTAAACTGAATCCAAAAATATTAAATGGAAAATTCCAAAAATAAACAATTCATAAGTTTTAAATGGTATGCTGTTCTGAGTAACATAATTAAATCTCTTGCCATCTTGCTCCATCCAGGACATGAATCATTCTTTGATCCAAGCCTTCCTGGTTATCATATTGAGTATTGCAGTACTGCAATGTTTGTCCAAGCCTAACACTATCTCACAATACCTGTATCAATCACCTCACCTCATTGCATCTCATATCAGGTATTGAATCATCTCACATCATAACAAAAAGAAGATTGAGGATGGTACAATATTTGAAAGAAAGAAGAAGACCACATTTATGTAACTTTCATTACAGTATAGTATTGCAATTGTTCTATTTTATTATTAGTTATTGTTGTTAATCTCTTATTGCGTCTAAATGATAAACTAAACTTTATCATGGGTATGTTTGCATAGGGAAAAAAAACTAGTACATCAAAACCCAGTACTATCTGCAGTTTCAGGAATCCACTGGGGTCTTGGAACATATGCATCAATGATAAAGAGGGACTACTGTAATTCCCTTGTAAGTAAATGGTTTTTTCTCTTATTGCTTTTAAAATCTTAATCTCTCTTTGATTGAGATCTGTGCTGCCTGAATCTGAAAAACTGTTTATTTAGCCATTATCTAGAAATTCCAAGACAATATCAATACTCTCTTTTTGAAACTCCAATTTGTGGCAGATTTCCTTACCCCATATTTCACATCTCTTCAATAGTTCTCCTCTCTCTGTATTTTTCTTACTTTTGCAAAATTTGTCAAACATATTTACCTTGAATCATGTTCCTTTTGGCTAAATATAGTGTGCTTTTTAATCCATCCAATGAGTGAGTCTGAATCTCACACATAGGTGATTGTTTTATTGTATGATAGATATTGTAAACTCATGTTCTATGGATCTTTATCTACAGTAATTATAAATGATCGAAATAGGAAAATACATTTAATTTTATCTCAGTTTTTTTTTTTAATGGACACAATACTATTGTGAGCCATCCATGGGCTGTTTGTGTGAGCTCTGTGCATTAGAGCTATATGAGGGGACAGGACTGACATTGCACACTGATTGGGCTGTGCAACATAAGTGTGCCTCTCCTTTCACTCTACCTGTGATCCCACACAGCACCTGAGATGGGTATGACTTGCCCAAATGTCAATCAATCTGCTAACCACAAGACATCACAAAGCAAGACTCCATCTTTGAAACATTATCCCCTGCCTTATTTGGTGAAGAACATTCCATTGAGGCTCCTTTGTGTGTGTTCCCCCTATAAAGAGATTCCAGGTGCATGCTCTCTTTCCAGTGCTGTCCAGCGTGGAAGCTGACCCTTAGGTCGCAGAGCAATCCCACCCTGGACCTGAGAAACTCATATCCACATGTTGCGTGATTTCTTCACTATTTTCTTAGTTTAGTGTTGCAGCCAGCTCCTTTGAACCCAGATCATGTCATCAGCACGGACAGCTGGTGAGACAATACCTTTATTTTATTTGTTTATTTTTTATGTGGTGCTGAGGATGGAACCAAATGCCTTACACGTGTTAGATAAACACGCTACCACTGAGCCACAACCCCAGCCTCTTATCTAAGTTTTTTAAAGACACTTTTTTTTTTTAAAGTAACACTTAATGTTTACAAATTCCTGGTGGATATTTATGTTTGGAATTCAGGGATAAGAAGTTGAAATTCTCAGGAATTTTTAAGAATTCTCAACATTATTTCATTCCTAAAATAATTCCAACATCCTTATACTCCTTTGTATGATTATATATATATGTAAATATACATATATATGTGTGTACATATATATATTGCTTAATAAATAATGACTGCTGCAATAATAGTGTTCACATGTATAGCAAGCATTTAAATCCTGGAAAATTTCAGTGAATACTACTGGAAATTCTAACATAACATTTGAATTGCCTGGCAAAGTTGACAACACACAATCATGAATCAAAAGTATTAATTTGAGGACTTATTTTGCTTCCAAAACTTGTTATTTCTTAGAAGTTATATAAAGCAAAATGTGTAAAAATGTAAAAATGTATTAGTATTTATTTTATTTTTAAGAATAAGTCATCATTACCAACCCAGGGCCACACGCACACACTCAGAACATGACAGAAGCAATCAGCAAGACCATGAGCCAGATCCTGAAGCCTGAGCCACTGCTCTCGTGTGTGCTCCTGTCCAGATGCCCAGAGAGTCCACCTTAACACATGTCTCCTGCTCTTACTTTGCACTTGACCTAAGTCAAATCCCGCAGACCAGTAACATTGCTATGTTGAGTGTGAACCTTCAATTCTTGCAAAGAATTGTAACAATTTTCCCATTTCTCCATTTCTCTATTGAGTTTTATCAGTATTTTTTTAAATATATATACCAAGAAATTCTGGGGGTTACCACACCAAAACACTCATCTTCATTTATAAATAACTTATTTTTATTGTGTCCAACCTAATATTTCATGATCATAGATGCCCGGTTTTCTCTATCACCGACTATAAGTTAGCATCCATGCCAACATTTATGCTAATGTTAAAAATGTAACATTGCCCATTCCCAGTCATGTCTGGTTGGGAATGTGGATAAGCTCAATCAATTCAAGCTTTTCTCCTGTTCCTCTTTTCTTCCTCCCTGTTGTGCTCTAATTTTTGGCATATTTCAGGTCCTGATGAATCAGCTGGCATCAGAGTTGCATTACACTGTCCCATGGATGACTTCATATAATTGATTCAGGAGGCAGGTATATCATGTTTCATATTTTCTTATTGACAATTCTCCCTTACGTCTCTCCTCACATCTTTGCCATGATGTGGATACCCTTACAGAGAGCTGGGGATACTGCCAATTTACTAGGTACACCTAATCCTAGAAGACCAAAAGAAGAAGGTCAAAAGGAAAGAGAATTTTTTTTCAACTAGCCAATCATATCTACTTCTAATTTTGACTTCTGTACCAATTTCAAAATTCCGATTGTACTACAGAATCACCTGTGGGACATTTTTTTAACTTGTAATTTTTAAACACCATCCCTAGAGATTAAATAAGTCTATATTGAAAGCCAGAAAAATTTTAAATAAGCACCCAAAATGACTCTGGTGCAGGTGGCTAGGACTACATTTTAAGAAACATGGCCCGTGAAGCTCTCCAAGGCTCCAACACAATTCATCTGGAAAGGCAATCAGAAAGGCAATAGTGATCAGATTTCCTGTCCACAATAAAGGATGGTTAGAGCCTGTGTGCTGCATATTCTTCAGGGTTCTAATGAGAATACTCATTACCACATTAGAAGGATTCAAGAATTTGGGGGTCTGAGCTGATTTTCATCTTAGATACATTATCAATAAGTTCAGAAATCAATAGAGGGCCTCAGACAGGATCATGGAAATGGTGCCACACTCTACACTTGCACTCATGTCTTAGTCTGTTAGGACTGTGCTGTAGTTTGGACCTAGAATGTTTCTCAAAGTTCCATGTGTTGAAAGCTTGGCCCCCAGACTATGGTGCTACTGGGAGGTAGAAATCTTATGAGGTAGAGTCTGGCAGCAGGAAGTTAGGTCATTGGGGTCATACCCTTAAAGGGGATATTGGAACTGAGGTCCCTTCCTGTCTCTCTCTTTGCTTCCTAGCTGCTGTGAAGTACATAGCTTCCTCAACTACCCAATCCCATTAAGATGTACTACCTTGCCACAGGCCCAGGAGCAATGGGCCAGTTGATCATAGGAAACCTTCAAAACTGTGAATCAAAATAAATCTTTCTTTTTTTTAAGTTGATTATCTCAAGTATTTTGTTATAGTGATGGAGAGCTGACTAACACAAGCTGCTGCAAAAATACAATAGGCCCCATGGCTTCTAAACAATAGAAACTTCTCAAAGTTGTGGAGGCTGGGATGTCTTAGAACAAGTTTCAGTAGATCTAGTGTCTGGGAAAGGTCCATTTCCTGGTTCATAGATGATGTCTTCTCACTGTATCCTCCTCTCGTGGTGGAAAAGAGCTTTTGGGGGTCCCTCTTATAAGGGCATTAATCTCATTCATAAGGGCTCCATTCTCATGACCTAATCACCTCCCAAAGGTCTCACTTTCTAATACCATCACCTTGGGAGTTGGATTTCAGCTTGAATGTTGGGAAGACATGAGTTCTAAGACCAAGGCAACTGGCCCCCACTAGGGACATCCTGGGAGAATTCAACCATCTGCAGAGGAAAGTGCATTACAGACCACCATAGAAATACAAAAGTGACATTGCTGAGCTGCAATTTTTAAGCCTGTCTTCAGAAAAGAAACATAAAGAGGTATACTTACAGGGTTTCTGGCCCTCTTTTCTCTTTGGAAACATCAGAGATGAGATTTTGACCTGAGAGATTTTAGTTGATCAGAAGTGGAAAAAATTGTAAAATCTGAAGAATCAGGCCATGGGTGTCCACAATTTTAATTTGAGATATTTAAATTTTTTGTTTAATTCTGAAAAGTTGAGAAAGGAATATTAGGTCCAGGAGAGAAGTAGAACATTTTTAAATTTGAGATCAGGTCTAATTTTAACAGACAAATATCTGAGTCCTTTTCTGGTCGATTGACAGCTATTATTCCAAGTTGGCTTTCCTCTGAGTTAATTGCACACAGCTACCACTAGGTATGCTGTGGAGGCTCTATCCAGCTTTGGAAAACAAATTATCTCATGGTAAATTAGCTTCTGGGATTTTACTAGTATTAACTTGAATAACTATTTGTCAAAAAACACTATGGGAGCCAGGCACAATGGCTCACACCTGTAATCCCAGCAGCTTGGGAGGCTGAGTCAGGAGGATCACAGGTTTAAAGCCAGCTTCAGCAAAAGCAAGGTGCCAAGCAACTCAATAAGACCCTGTTTCTAAATAAAAATACAAAATAGGACTGAGGATGTGGCTCAGTGGTTGAGTGCCCCTGAGTTCAATCCCCGGTACCCCCACCACCACCAAAAGAAAACCACACACACTATGGGAGTCCATAATAAAAGCAAAGGATGAAGTGGTATTGGATTATTATGCAAACTTCTTCACCATTGTGAAGTAATTAGGAGAGGGATACAGGTTAACCCTTTATTCTTTGGTCTCATATTAAGCACTAATAATTGCAGAAATTTCTACTAAGTGGCCTTAAAATTGTACCCAATATGATTGCTCTTTAAATGTATATCTGCTCACTTTTCAAAAGAAGAAATACAAATGATCAACAAATATATGAAAAAATGTTCAACATCATTAGCAATTAGGGAAATGCAAATCAAAATTACACTGAGATTTCATCTTATTCCAGTCAGAATGGCAATTATTGAGAACATTAACTATAATAAATGCTGGAGAGGATGTGGAGAAAAAGGAACACTTTTGTACTGTTGATGGGATCATAGATAAGTACAATCACTCTGGAAATCAGTGTGGAGGCTCCTCAAAAGACTAAGAAAGGAACCACCATATGACTCAGCTGTACCACTCCTAGGTATTTATCCTAAAGAATTAAAGTCATCATACTCTAGCAATTCCTGCATACCCATGTTTACATCAACATAATTTGCAATAGCAAAACTATGAACCCACCTAGGTGTCCATCAACAGATAAAGAAAATATTGTATATGTACACAATGGAGTTTTATTCAGCCATAAAGAAAAATGAAATCATATCATTTGCAGGAAAATGGATGGAACTGGAGACCATCATGTTAAGCAAAATAAGTCAAACTCAGACAGTCAAGAATCATATGTTTTCTTTCATATGTGGAAGCTAGAGAGGAAAAAAAAGGAAAGAATGATAGGGGAGGAAATTTAATGAAAATTGTAGGGAGATCTGTAGAGTAGGGAAAAGGGATGGGGAAGGGAGGTAAAAGAAAATGGAAACATTGGGGAATGATGTTGTCCAAATTTTATTGATATATTGTGTGCATGTACAAATATGTAACAAAAATCACATTATTATATACAAATATAATGTGCCAATAAAAATATGGAAAAATAATGTACATCTGCTGAATAAACTCAAAACACTGTTCTCTTTCTTTTATATATATATTTTAACTTGTCCATGAAAATGTATTTATTTATATGTGGTGCTGAGAATAAAAGCCATTGCCGCACACATGCTAGGCAAGCGCTCTACCATTGAGCCACAACCCCAGTCCTCTCTTCCTTTTTTAAATGTTCATATTGAAAGATTAATTGCTGAAATGTTTCTCCACAGAGAATAAAAAACATTTTCCATATAGCATAGACTTGCAAAACCTCTTCCATAGCACCAAATATATTTAGAGGTTTGAGTTTTAAAATGTTCATTGAATCTAAACAACAAAAAAAAGCAACTCCTTCAAGTTTCAGGCTTAAACATAAGCTAAACCCTTTGGATGATCATGGTTCACCCTTGCTGTTCTATCAAGTGGTCTGTAAAGTTACTGAAGCATACACTACAGACACAGTGCAGCTTGAGAAATCTGCCCAAATCCTTACACAAATCTGTTGATCATACTCCATAGGCTTTTACTGAAACTACTAGTGAAATCCAGTAGAGTTGCTTAATCCACAAAAGCAAAAATACAAGCATGTAAAACTTACAAATATTTGGCCAGTTTATTTAGAATGGAAAATTTCACCATCTCAGCTCCTTTTCAATTCTAGCTACCACTCAGGTAAAATGAGTAGCCCAAGATAGATACCCAAGTTAATCATGTAAATATGTTCTGCTCTTCTCTGACTGTATGGGAACACAATTAAGAACTAAACTTTTAAATATGTTTATAATTCATTCTTCTTGTCTTTCTTTCTTTTAAATTTTTATTCAAACAAAACAATAAAATATGGGCCATACTATGAAAGAGGTAGGATGAAGAATTCAATGCTAGTAAAACTTAAATAATTAAGCTAGGGTATCTAGATCATTAAGAATCATCTGAGTATAAATAAGTTTGAAACATTCAAATGTTTTCAATACAACAAACACACTTAGTACATGACTCTTCTATCAAGTCTAGATATAAGATTAGTTTATATTTTAACATCAAATTCCTTAACCACCCAAGTCTGAATTCACCATGTTGGCTTAGGAACAGGCTCCCTTAACAAGACTTCTAAAATGCAAGAAGTAAAATCAAGAATCAATAAATGGGATGGATTCAAACTAAGAAGCATCTTCTCAGCAAAGGAAACAATAATGTGAAAAGAGAGCTTACAGAATGGGAGAGAATCTTTACCACATGCACCTCAGATAGAGCACTAATCTCCAGGATATATAAAGAACTCAAAAAACTTAACACCAAAAAAAAAAACCCACAAATAACCCAATCAATAAATAGGCTAAGGAACAAACAGACACTTACTTCACAGAAGAAGAAATACAATCGATCAACAAATACATGGAAAAAAATATTCAACATCTCTAACCAATTGAAGAAATGGAAATCAAAATTACTCTAAGGATCCAAGATGGTGAACTAGAGGGGAAGCTGCATTCTTTGTTGCTCCAAGACTTGGGATTCCAGCCGAGGAAATACTGTTTCTCTGTGAGGCAGCCCTCACTGCCCACCAATTCTCTGCTGTTTGCTCCCCATTTGTCCACTGGGATCACCCACGGTTTGTGAGTTTAATACCCACGTTTTGCATGCAGATCGCTGGCTGTCCACTGCCACTGCTGTCTGGAAGTTCAATGTCAAGGTACCCGCAAGTTTGGTTACATGTCCCATCTTGGGACACTGGCCAGGGAAGACAGGACCAAGAGTCCTGCAGGTTTGCCACCACCACTGCTGCCATCTCAGGGCATGGAGATACTGGCAAGGTCTTGTAGATAGATTGGGTACTTGCAAGACTGGTTGCACCTGAGGTCTTCCTGCTGGGTGTGCCCGTGGTGGCCATCTGGCCTCTGGCCGCCTCTTTGCAGGGTGACTCCTTTGTGTGGGTGCATCCCTGGTGATCTCTCTGCAAGTAAGAATAGCATTGAGATCTTGGGACTGCATCAAGGCAGAGCCTGGGGAATCTGAAGCCCAGTTCCATCAGATTGCAGCTGGGTCTGTGTGGGCCAGTCTGGGTCTGGCAAGCCTGTGGAAACACAGAGACTGGGGGCAGTTCTCCAGGGGGAGGGGAGTGGGGAGCACAGGTTGGAGAAAACCAGACTCTCTCCAGCTCAGTGAGTCCTGAAGTGTGCAGGGACGAAAGGGGCCCGCAAAAACGCATGACAAGAAGGTGTGAGGGCAACTTGCTATCAGCTCACCCAGCCAAGCAGTCTGGCACCCATCAAATTGAAGCTACCATCACACTTCAGACAACCCCACCTATCATCAGAGAAGGAAAGCTGAGAAGGGAAGCCAAGAAACTTTTTGAAAACTAATGGAAGCAATCATTCCATTTTCCATAGTTTCCTTTTTTCCCCCTCTCTCTCACATCTCTACCATCTTTGACTCCAAATATTTTTCATACATCAATTTATTGAGGAATGAAATGTCTTAATAGTATATTACAGATTTTGGTGTGTATTCTTATATATTTACTTTTTTAAAAAATCTGTATATATTTTCTCTCTCACTTATCTGTCTCCTTGGATTCTTTTTCTCACTTCTCTCATGCTAACAGCCAACCTCTATTAATTCCTCCTTCGCTCTTACTATAAATTTTTACCTCTATCTTCTCTCTTTCTCCCTCATAAACATCACATCCTACACTACTTCTGTTCCCTCTTTGTCCATCATTTGAAATGGTAAACCTTTTAGCAAACTTAGAGTTTATATTGTAGACAATAATTGAACACAACCTTTCTCTTGGTTGTGACAAAACTGTAAATGCCTCAATAGGAGCTGTTTGGTTTAAGGCTGTATATTGTTTGCATTGGGTGCTGTTAATATTGGTCTCTCTCTCTAAAGGTGAGGTACTAGAAGCCTTCAGGGACACTATGAGACTACAGGGTAGGAACTATACTACCTCATATCCACAATGCTACGTGGGAAGACATAAAAACAACGTGAAAAAAAAAAACAAGGGAACAAAGTGCCTCAAACAAACCAAGATGTTCCAACAATGTAATCCATAGACAACACAATAAGAAATGTCAGAGAAGGAGTTTAGAAGGTACATAGTTAGATTGATCTTCAAAATAAAGGATAGTATCAGGGAGAAAATACAGGAAGAGAAAGATCACTTCATTAAAGAGGCAGAGATTATAAAAAGGAATCAAGCATAAATATTCAAAATAAAGGAAACAATAAACTAAATTAAAAATTCAATGGAAAGTATCACCAACAGACTGGACCACTTGGAAGACAGAACCTCAGGCAATGAAGACTAAATATATACTCTTGAAAATAAAGTCAACCATACAGAGAAGAGGGAAGAAACCATTAACAGAACTACGAAGAAATATGGGACAACATGAAAAGACCAAAGTTAAGATTTATTGGAATATATGAAGGTGTGGAATACAAACCAAATGAATGCACAACTTTTTTTCAATTAAATAATATCAGAAAAGTTCCCAAATATAAAGAATAAAATGGAAAATCAACTACAAGAGGCTTATAGGACCCCAAATGTACAAAATTATAGCAGACCCACACCAAGGCATATTATAATGAGAATGACTAACAAAGAATAAGGATAGACTTTTAAAGGCTGTGAGGGAAAAAAATCAAATTACAGATAAAGGAAACCAATTTGGATCTCAATTTATTTTTCAACCCAGACCCTCAATGCCAGGAGAAACTGGAAAAACTTATATCAAGCTCTGAAAGAAAATGGATGTCAATTGAGAATTTTATATCCAGTAGAATTAATATTGTCAAAATACCAATAATATCAAAAGCATTATACAGAGTTAATGCGATTCCTATTAAAATCCCAATGACAGTCTTCATAGAAGTAAAAAAAAAAAAAGCAATCATGAATTTTATTTGGAAAAAATATGAGACCCTGAATTGCCAAAGCAATCCTTAGCAAGAAGAGTAAAGCAGGGAGCATCACAATACCAGAACTTAAACTATACTACAGAGTAATAGTAACAAAAATGGCATGGTATTGGCACCAAAACAGACATGTAGAACAATGGTAAAAAAATAGAAGACACAAAGATAAATCCACAATAAATACAGTTATCTCATACTAGACAAAGGCACCAAACATACATTGGAGAAAAGATAGTTTATTCAACAAATGGTTCTGGAAAAACTGGAAATCCATATGTAGTAAATGTTAAACCCCTATCTCTCACCCTGCACAAAAATCAACTCAAAGTGGATCAAAGACTTAGGCACTAAAACAGAGAGAGACCCTGTGCCTAAGAGAAGAAAAAGTAGGTCCAAATCTTCACCACATAGGCTTAGGAACTGACTTAACAAGACTCCTAAATCACAAGAAGTAAAATCAAGAATCAATAAATGGAGAGCAGGGTGTGGTGGCACACACCTATAATCCCACTTGCTCAGGAGGCTGAGACAGTAGCATCATGAGTTCAAAGCCAGCCTCAGCAAAAGCGAGGCCCTAAGCAACTCAGTGAGATCCTGTCTCTAAATAAAATACAAAATAGGGCTGGGATGTGGCTCAGTGGTCAAGTGCCCCTGAGTTCAATTCCCAGTACCTGCCCCCCATCAGAAAAAGAATCAATAAATGGAATGAATTCAAACTAAAAAGCCTCTTCTCAGCAAAGGAAACAATCAATTATGTGAAGAGAGAGCCTACAGAATGGGAGAAAATCTTTACCACATGCACTTTAGAGCACTAATCTCAGCATATAAAGAACTCAAAAACTTAACACCAAAAAAATAAATAGCCCAGTCAGTAAATGGACTAAGGAACTGAACAGACTCTTCACAGAAGAAGAATTACAAGCAATCAACAAACATATAAAAAAAAAGTTGATCATCTCTAGCAATTAGAGAAATGTAAATTAAAACTACTCTAAGATTTCATCTCACTTCAGTCAGAATGGCAATTACCAACAATATAAGCAATAATAAATATTGGCAAGGATGTGGAGGAAAAGATACACTCACACTTTGCTGGTAGGACTGCAAATTAGTGCAACCACTATGGAAAGCAGTATGGAGATTCCTCAGAAAACTTAGAATGGAACCACCATTTGACCTAGTCATCCCACTCCTCAGTTTATACCCAAAGGATTTTAAATCAGCATACTACAGTGACGCAGCCACATCAATGTTTATAGCAGCTCAATTCACAATAACTAAACTATGAAACCAATTTAGGTGCCCTTCAACAGATGAATGGATAAAGAAAATGTAGTATATACATGCAATTAAATATTACTAAGCCTTAAAGAAAAATGAAATTATGGCACTTGCCAGTAAATGGATGGAGCTGAAGAATATCATGCTAAGCAAAATAAGCCAATCCCAAAGAACCAAAGGCTGAATGTTTTCTCTGAAATGCAGATGCCAATTCACAATAAGGGGAAGAGTGACTAGGGAAGAATCAATGTACTTAGGATTAGACAGAGAGAAGTGGAGGGGAGGAGGTATGTGTGTAAGTAGGATAATAGAATGAATCAGACATTATGACCCTATATGCATATATGATTACATGACCAGTGTAATTCTACATCATGTACAATCAGAAGAGTGGAAAGTTATACTCCATTTATGTATGATTTGTCAAAATGCATTCTATTGTCATGTATAGCTAGTTAAAACAAAATTTTTAAAAAGGTAAAAAAAATTCCTTGGCCACTTTTGCCATGTATGTGCTTGTCATAAAAATGTTCATTGCTATATTATAGTGGTTGTTCTATTCATGGTATGCTTCTACATATCTGTCATCTTTATGACCCATTACCTTTTGAGGAATGTTATATATTGAAATGAAAATTGTCTTCACCATACCATGCTCTACAACAACAAACAGTGAGGAGAATCAGTGGTATATCTGTTCAGATGTATCTTGATAGATAATTAATTAACTTCTACAGAATTACAAGTTTTACATGTTAACTTCAAGATGTTGTGTATGTAAAAAGTCATTTGTTTATATTTAAAGAAAAGAATTTTGCTTTTAGTGCAAAAAATTAAGGTTTTTATTCTGATGAAATATATTACATTGAAATTTTGAAAAGCAGTAATTGCATAGATTTTTGTTTTAATTTTTCTGATTTCACAAAAAAAAATTCTTTTGTAAGAAATTTCAAAATTGAAAAGCTCTGTGAAGAGGGATTTCTAGGTCCCAAAGAACAGAATACACTAAATTCCCAAGTTTCTGTTACACAAGTTCTTGAGGTAGTGGCTTAATGTTTTTTAACTTGTCTTTCCATCTTATAGTAAAATCTAAAACAATGTATTACATCCATTAGATACTAAATAAATGGGGGAAGTGTTCTAACTTCCATTAAGTCTAAGAATAAATGATTAAAAATATAGGTACAGGTGTTATGATTTGCTTTGTTTAGGTTTGACTGAAGATGCAACTAACCCCACTCCAGTGTTAGAGTTGGCAGCAACAATGCCCACTTGCAACAGGGCATTAGTGCCAGTATCAGTCATATGAAAGCAGGATTGCATGACCCTACATTCAGTCTCAAAGTACACCACCCATACTCCCTGCAACATGGACTTAAGACTACTAAACAGTGAAACTGTGTGCAATAGGAATTAATTTTTTTTCTTCATCCAGTTCATTCATTATTTTGCAAGAAGAGAGAACATGAAATTAAGATGCCTATATTCTTGGCTGGGGATATAGCTCAGTAGTACAGCACAAAGCACTGGGTTCCGTTCCCAGGAATTGGGGATGGGGGTGGGGTGTAAAGGAGAAAGAGTTCTATTTTCTTGTGTTTAATCCACCTCTGATACATACTGAAAGCTTTGCATACAAATCAAATACAATATGTGCTTACTAGACACAACAAAGGCCTTGAAGTTAACAATAAGCTTGAGAGACACTAAATGGCACCACATTCTAACTCAACTACCCTTGAAGCTGGGTCTATACCCACTAACATGCTTATAATCTATAAAATAAGGAGAATATCTTCTGGAACTTGTCCATTCATTTGCTTTCATTATGTAGGCACCAGAAATTGGACTAAGCACTGGAAATTTCAGAGGAATAAAATGCCAAAGATGCCCAAACACAGATGTGATAAAAGGACATTTCACAATGGTGGAACAAGCCAAAAGATGTGTGGAAGCAGAGTTATCTGGCCTGAGTTATGCATTTTATTTGCAATTGATGCAACTTCAGGTATTCCCTCAACTTTGGGTTTGACAATTTTTCTTCCTGATCCCATAACCATGATAGCTCTCTCCAGGGTTGAACCCTATTTGGTTCCCATTTCCTGAACCCTCTGTCTTGGCTCCTTGCTCCTGCTATCACCAGTAGCACCATTCCTAACCTCCCGCTCTGCTCAACTCCCCCTACTTCTCCATATCCTCCAAGTTCTAGCCCCAGGTTGCCTTTGTACTGAGTCTTCTGGTCAATGTGACACAGTGTGAGTGGGTGTGTAGAGCCCAGGAAGGAAGGACTGCTCTACCTAGAGAAGTTAAAGAGTGCATTTCACCTGACCATGGAAGCTAGGAATAAGAGGAAGGGTGTTCCACATGTCCTCCACATGGGAAGGACAGTAAGTGCAAAAGCATGGAGATGTGAACATGTGTCTCCTCCAGGGCCCTATCACAAGACATGTCTGGGAAGACAGCTTCTAGAAGTGTTGGAGGTATTTCATAAAATATCCAGTGTGACACCTCCTTCATGATTCCATTTGGGGGCCATGTCTCTCCGAAGCCAAAGAGTTATCTAGCAGCTAAAAGCATTCACAAATATATTATCTTGTTGAAAGAATTGGACCCCATTTAATTACACTTGAGTGTTAACTAAAATGTTTATAATAGCTTTGCTTTAACTATTAGTTATCATAATACTCAATGATCGCATTGTTAGGAGGAACTTAGCTACTTAGTCAAACATATGATATATTTTGTTATTCTCTTGGATCAACATGAGACACTTGATAGTCAAAGTCCATAGATACTTCTTATTAAATTTCTACCCCTTATTTTTTTCTTTGTTTAGTCACAATTAAAATGACCCAAAATAATCATTATCTTTCTACGCTATTCAGAACATTTTGCTCCAGTTTATGCACATGAAACAAAAATGGGGGTCTAGTTTTTTTGTCTCTAAAGTTCCCTGAGTCCTTTTATCCTATTTGTACTATTATCCTTTATCCCAAAGGAATTTACCCAGCAAAAGAAGAGGAAAACAGTGTGCCAGTATTTCAAAATTCAAGGAGGTAGTAAAAGGAAACTGAGAAACACTTTTCTTTTCTCTCTCTCTCTCTCTCTCTCTCTCTCTCTCTCTCTCTCTCTCTCTCTCTCTCTTTCTCTTGTCCAAAGCAGAAATTATCTAGTTCACTTTTGTGTTTCTGTAATTTTCTTTACTATAAAGGAATAATTATTTCAATCATTTAAATTAGCTTTGATGAGGAAATCAAAAGGTGGGTTATGACCTATAATCAATTCTCATTGTTGTTAAAAAAATATTACCCCACATGACAAAATTCCATGGTGTGGTTAAATATATTAAACTTAGGCACTTAAAGTTCTTTTTAATATGTGCATATTTTGATATTGATTTAAAAAATACCCCAAAATATAAAATACATTCTGTACATGCTGTAAGGATAGTGCTAGCTTCTGAATAAAATTTCCAAATGTCCGTGTCTTAACCAGACTGATTTTTCTTCAATATTGGTACTCCTGATCAGCAGCAAATTTCTTCCACGCTATGGCTCCTTCTGTCTTTTGACTCTGCCATTTCCTAAACCTTGACATCAGTATCAACTCTAGTAGAAGAAGAAAGAGCACATAGAAGATTTCTACCAGCCAGGTCTCTTAATGGCATAGATCGCTCTCATTTCATTAGCAAGAAGTTATCATAAGATCATACCTGGTTACACAGGAGGGTGGGAAATACAATTCCTAGACTCACATTGACTGAGAAACAGCTCTGTTCTAGCAAAGAGAAATCATAACTCTCAATAGATTACTGGTATTCCCTAAATGTAGTGTTAAATTGTAAAAACAAATACTACGAACTAAAATGTGAAACAATCTCATACCATGAATAAAACATTAAGCAACAAAAGGTAGAAAACCTTTTTCACTGACATCTGTATTGACCTTAATGACTGCTAGATGTTTATAATTGGATGGAAACTGTCAGTTTAGATTTTATTTTTTCTCCCATTTTATTTAATTTGCTTTTTGCAACTATGGACATAAAAAATTGTTACTTTTCTTGCTAAAATCCAAAAGTAAGATGATATGGAATATTATGAATATCACAGTGATAAAGCTAGGTAGTGCTTTGGTGACCAATTAAATCCTTACTTTAAAAAAAACTTATTTCATAGATAAAGTGACAGAATAATAAAAGATGAATCAAACAGACTAACAGAAACTAATTTTATTGTATCCTGTATCTAAAATGAATAATTATTAAATAAATATAATAATTTTATCATCCTTGTACTTGAAGTCAGTGTGACTGAAGTTAAAGTGACTTTGTACAAATACTTTAGTGTTTGTATTTTATTATATACAAATACTAAGCCTATATCACAGATAATACCAAAATTAACAAGTAATATTAATATTAGCCACAAATGATTAACATCCAACTCTGTCAGTAGAGAAAGATGTATTTTTACACCTAACCTTTTTTCCATAAAAATAAGAAACTTGGATTTACTAATATCTAATTTCTACTGCAATAGAAGCACCACAATAAAAAATTCCCAAAAGTTCCCTTCCAGTTCTGTGCTTGAGTCTTTGGAGAGTTAACAAAATAATGTTATCTAATATTATCTAATGTTCTCTAATAGCATCCATGTCATTTGCTTTGCTAGCTTTAGCATCACTCGCTTGTGGTTTAGAATAGTTGCATATCCATATGATATTATTCCTTAGAACACTATTTTGTGTGAATTCAATATGTAAAGTTAGTTCTGTGTTGAAACCTTATACATTAAATGCTCATAGTTCCGAAGGCTGCAAAACATAGAATGGACTTCATTCAAGACCAGAAGACGCAGATTAGCACAGCTATGCAGTGATACATAGGGATGGCATTTATTGGCAGCAGAGATTGTCTTCTTTTGGGGTTACTTAGTACTTTTTAATGAAGTTATATTGAATTTTTGTAGTGAAACCTGAAACCAAATGAAACTTTCTTGATGTGGGGTTTATTTCTAGAAGCTTGAGGTTTCTCCATAAACTCCAAATCCCTGTGTGGTTCATAGAAAATGTTGGTCAGATTCAGTCAACTTTTGGAAAACCTGGATAGAATTTCAAGCAATTAGGAACAGGAGAATAAATGTGTTTTGTTTACTTTAGACCAAATTCCGTGGGTTTTGAACGTAGAATTGAACGATTAGGGTTTAAGTTCCATTCACGGGAAAAACATGACTTCCTAGTGGAAAGAAAAGACCTGAAGAAAACAACTTTTCCTTTGGAAAAATACAAAAAAAAAAAATTGTTTACGCATGGGCTCTGGAACCAAAGCATGGTGGTTGAAAAAAGGTCGCCTGAAAGGAATTTAAAGAAATTGTGTAATACGGTGTCGTTATTATCCCTATTGAAGCGAATTCCCAGAAGATAGGTATGGAAACAAACTTAATCTTCTTGGGGGGAAGAAAATATTAACTTCGGTCACATGTTCATGGACAAATTCAACAAATTGCTTTTAATACAAATAATGGAATGTTTTAAAAAGCAAACAGTTGGTTATCAGTGCATTGTCTGAATTCAGCTGATGATATTCCAAATAAGAAGTTCCTGTGAGGTAAATAATGAACTCACTGTTCTCATCATTTCTGAGGCAGGAAACCTGCAACCTGGAGTTAAGGGGCTGAATTCATGGGTGCTCTGTGACAAAAGTCTTACGGCCTGCATGCTCAGAACCTAGGACAACCAAGACATGGGCTGATTCACAAGGTTGAAGAAAAATCTGACTGTTATTTTTGTGACCTTATGTTTTTTTCTTTTTGGCATATCATAGATTTTTGATTGGAAGACTTTATGGAAGAAGTGAATCTGTAAGAAGTGGAACTAAAAACCAAACAAAACAACTTGTTAACTGGCAAACTAAGAAAAAAATAACTTCTTCCATTCATAGGGAAAGAGTGTGGAAAGGTGTGGGTCATGAATGTCAGAGGATGTAGTTAAAAGGGTTATTAAGCACCAGACCACTGCAAGATGAACAGAAAGATTTGGAAATGCGAAGATTTCTGTCAGCACTTATATACAGTGTTGGATTCTCTTTTTGCTAGAAAAAAAAATGTATTTTAAAATTAAGGATGAAAATAGTTGTAGGAATTTAAAAGCAGATTTGTCTAAACTTTTTTGAAATCAATTCTACTACTTAAAACACAGCCAGATTCTTCTCTCCCAAGAGGAGGGGAAAATGAAATGTCTAGAGATGAGCTTTGAACTACAGAGGGCTGCAATTCAGTGGGATGCATCTGGAACAAGCCCAGGTCAATTCTGAGGCCAATGCCGTCTGGTTTTCCAATAAGCCTGGACTGAGTTAAAGGTTGGTTGACAGCCATCAGAAACCTGCAAGCAGGTGACATTTAGCAAAGTAAGCTCATTTGAATTGATTTTTTAAGATTTCCCCCAACATAATTTTGAAGGGGCCAACTAAGGTACTGAAAGGTTGTTCTTAATTTGGATATGTTTAAGTGAATTTGTAAGCAAACATACAGGGAAACAGAATGTCATGTTTCATGGAACTTGGGTTAACTTGAATTGCTATATCCTGAAAAGACCCAGACTTAACCCAGGTTGGAAAGTTTTACAAACATTTTGTAAGGTGATTGATTTCTAAGCAAAAAGAAGTTGGTTTTGTTCTTAGTTTAAATGTCATTCAGATTCCATGAATTCTAAATTGGTAATTCAACAGGCTAGGGGGTGAAAAACTTAGAACTCCTGAAAAGAAGAGATTCCAAATAGAGAATAGTTGAAATAATGGGTAGATGGAATAATCCAAAAATTCTCCACCTGAATAATTCAGACTTTCAAGCAACTACAAACCCAAGAGAAAAAAAAAAACAGAAGTAGAATTCTAAACAGGGAAATTTGTTACAAGTTTTTTTGAGATTGTAAATCAGAACAAACACTCCAGTCTTCCAGTTTTCTCTTCATTGATTATTTATCTACACAGATTATTTTAAGACTCTAATTATCTGCTTAGTATAGTTCCCTATACACAATAATGATAAACAGAATTCATAAGTAATGTAGTTTTTGCCAATGGCAGGAGAGGGTAAAAAAAAGAATGATAGCCTCGGGAATTAATTCAAAACATGTTACTGAGTATCTTTTTATTCTTAGGTAAAAACAGTAAACTTTAATGAAACTGGAAACTTATTAGTGACAATATTTTCTAAATCCTTTTTTGTATTCAAAGTGTCTTAACAATATATTTGAAGGAAATAGAGACTTACAAAACCCTCAGGGAAAAACAGAGCTCAGGCATCTGACCTGTCACAATCTCCCTTATCTGCCAAATCCCCCTGCCGGCCCAAAGTAAGTCCACCAAAAGTAACTGACCAACTCCTCCTATGACCTGGCCCTACTAAACCCTATAAAACTCAGATCCTTGTTGTGGCCCATCGCCATTTTCCTTCTTGGAAATGTGCCCTTCTGATGCTTGATAAAGGATGGCTGATCCATTAAGGTCTTCTCCCTTTCTTTTTCTTATTGTATTCTCTTGCATTTGCTTTCATTTGGTGCCAAAACCTGGGCCAGGGTCTGGGGCCCTCTACCCCTCCCATCCTAATGAACCTCTACTATCCCTTCTCATTTCCCTTCCAATTCTTTCCTTTTTCCTCCCAATAGAAGGAGGCCCTCACACTGCAAGTCCACTGTATTTCAATGGCAATCAGTACGTGACCCGAAATCAACCCCAAAGTTGGGCTAGATTTTTGCTGCCTCACTGCCACTTGGACAGAGCAAGGCCCTATATCAGGTT
This sequence comes from Ictidomys tridecemlineatus, assembly GCF_052094955.1. NCBI lineage: Eukaryota > Metazoa > Chordata > Mammalia > Rodentia > Sciuridae > Ictidomys > Ictidomys tridecemlineatus. Next base: position 56,545,145 of record NC_135483.1, read on the forward strand.
CTTTACTGGTGTTGGAGGCATCCTCCTTCTAACCCTATCCTCTCCAATTTATTCCTTCTCTTATGTAATTCAGACTTCTGGATCAGAGGCTACTTTCTGCCATTTTGTTCCCCCATGAAACACAGGCCTTCTCATTCTTCAGAGAGGTAAGGTCCCTTCCCATCTCTCACAGGGGCACCCTGCCTGAGACCCTCATCTTTTGGCTCATTCAGACCCCGGGGGTCCTCCACCAAAGGGATTGCAGGACAGGGTCCCCTCTCATTCTCCGGTGGAACTCTGGTGATGGGAGACATCAGGGATGCTTTCCTCTCACCCACCATTCTGGTCGAATCTCTCCAACATAGGAGCCAACAAGTCTGTCCCACACGACTCCCCCTTAGGTTGTCTCATTAAAATTTTCAAAATCCTCCACGTCCAATCTGACCTCAAAAGCAAGCATCTTATTAGGCTGATAATACCAGATCTGGCTGCAGTCTAAATTAGACAGCCTAAATCAACAGCCCAAATTTGGAATTCAGTACCTTTGACCCCCAAATCCTCCAAGACTTAGACAATATCCTCCCATGAATCGTCAAATAGCCTGAGATTCCTTACCTCCAAGCTTTGTTTTTCCTTCACTCAAGTCCCTCATGATGCCAACCTTGCTCTGCTCTAGGATTAATTCTCTTTGACTTTATAAGCCCCCTAGGTTAAGTCCTGACCCCAGCCCTCTTCTTCATTTACTGCCACTGAAATAGCAGATAAACCCCCACCAAAAGTAAGTAAAACTGGATGCTATACAATAAAGTTTTATAGACAGGAGTGCCTGATAACTATCAAAACAGACTGTTAGAGTCACAGCTTTTTTTCTGAGTCAATTTGAGACCTACAAATCTTTCTAAACATAGGCTTGATCTGTGTTTCTGTGTTTGCTAGTATGATTATCTAGCCCCAGGATTTATCACTCATATTGATCTAAAAGATGTAATGTGGAACACAAAAGTTCTAACTAACTTTACCAAGGAAGCCCTGACACAGAAAAAAGGATCTCTATAAACACAGAGGTTATGCCAAAAGAAAGGTATTTTCAAAAATCAAATGGCATTAGACTTCTTAACTACAGCTCATGAGGACATCTGTGACATTACAAAAGCTAAATGCTGCATATAATAATTCTACCAAATGGGCCCACTGTGCTGACCCCCATATGCTTTTTTTTTTCCAAGAAGCAATTTACCTGCAACCCTACCTGGCCTTTGTGGACAGGATATATCACATTTCTTATCAAACTACTTGTTCACTACAGGAGAAATAAAGGCCCAAAATAATGTTGATAAAAGGAGGCCAAGTTTCCCTGAAGGAGGAAACTTTTGTGACTAGATCCTGAAACTCTAGGAGATAAGGATAGTTCCTCTTAGCCATAGTATCTGTAAGACCGTATGGTTAGGAATCCAATTAGAACCAGTCAGCATGGGCCATGGTGAACTAGAGTTGCCATAACAGTGGGTTGAATCCCCTTTCATCCAGGTGTTGGTAATGTTGGTCCGACTTGCTTCAGTCTCTTTTCTGTGGAAAAAAAAAATGGTGTGTATGACAGAAGAAGTCTTGAGACAACTGGAGGCAGCTGGCTAGGCCCACTCCCCGGTGCTACATAAAGGTCTCGTGTCTCAAATCTGACCCTGACAGCCCTCAGGATACCAAATGACCATTGTCTCTCTGTTTCTGATTTACTTGGCCTGAATGGTGGAGGGCACCCTCACCCAATGATCTTGAGATGAAATCCTAGTCTGATCTGAGGTCTTTGGAAAAGAGATGACCCATTAATCCTCAGAGCATGAGTCAAGCAATATCTCCCTCTTCAGAAATGCTTCTACACCAATTCTGTTCATACTGGCTGCCTCTGAAACAGAGACCTGTTATGAGAGATTCTTAAGATAAAGCTACCCTCGCTTTAAAATTAGACTACCTTCTCTAGACTCTCATAAGACACATTTTCTTCTGAACTCCCTTCATTTGGCAAGAAAAAGACCAGAAAATCTATCTCAGTTAGAGTAAAACCATACTTCATATGTCCTAGTTCAGAAATCCAATTTATTTTCTCTAGTGAAGATATCACCCAGAGCTTGCTTGCCCCCCAACTTCAAATTGAGGAGCATAATATGAAATCATTGTTCTGTGAGTATGAGGACCCACAACAAAAATATGGAACATGTAAGAAACTTTGAAGGCACAACTAGTTGACAAACATCCTTCTATAAATTAAAACAGTTATCAAGTTAGTTAGTATCCTCCATTTTGAGTGAGGCCCTAGCCAGAGGTCATGGAAAGAAAGGCAAAAACTGCTGACCTCTAGAGGCTCCAAGATTGAGGAAATGTCCCCTAGCCAAAGATGCCCATGATCACTTCTCTTTCATTTGTTTGTTTCTTTGTTTTTGTTCAGAGGGGAGCCTTATCCTCAAAAGTAATAGTAAGGAATGACCTAATCAAAATTAAATAAAGGAGATACCTAATAATTTTTTATACCCATTTTTTATATTTTTTTATACCCAAACTTGGCCTGATTACCAACTAGATAATGAAAAATTGTTAAAATGCCCTAGGCATGAAGTTCTGCTCAAAACAGCAGCTTCCCTTACTTCTTAAACCTCTGCCAAATCTCTCTCTCCAAGGCTTACAGAGCCTGCAGAGCTTTCAAGGTTTACAAAGTTTGCAAGAACTTTTGAGAACCAGTTGGGAACAAAGAAAAAAAGTGTCACTTTTAAATCTGAGCTGCTTGTGGGACCTAAATGGCTAGCTGCCTTATCTCTTCTTAGCGGTCCACCAGCCTGCTTTCTTAAGGAGTTCCTCCCTAAAATGGAGAGAAAATGGAATTATCTCATATATACAAGTCTTCTTTACCTTGAGAATCTTTACTTAAGGATTTCAGGGCTCTCCTATTCTTTCAATATCTGAACTGATTTCTAATCTGACGCAAAACTGCACTATGATCTGATAAAGTTGTTCTGCGTGTTCCTTTACTAATTACAGCTGTGTCGTTTTTTGTTTTTTATCCTTTTGGAACTCCTGATTTTTTAGAATTCTGTATTTTTTGAGCTCATGGCTTTATGGTGAATTCACATTTGATCCTGTGTACCCAAATTAACATATTTTTTCTGATCAGTCTTATTTTATCGAACTATAGAGACTTTTACATCCTGTTTTTAGAGGCCAAATTTTCAAGGGTTAGCTCTCAAATACATTGGAGACTCTTTTTTTACAAAATCCCCAAAAAGGACATAGACATGGTGATTTGGGAAATAAATCTAATAGCCATTGAGGAAAAGTGGCCACCTGATCTCAGTGTCTACCTTGGCTGTTAGACTTATACCTAGCATTTCCAACTGCACAGCCCTCTGTATTTAAGTTGTAATGTGAATGTCTGATAAGCTCTATTTTAATTTCTATCAGTTTAAATCTAATAAATATCTGTAATGATGCCTCCTTCCTGTGGAGATCTACCTACAAATAGCTGCAAGATCTCTGTTTCCTCTCTGTTTTTTGTATGTATGTATATCTGTGTATTATGCTATTGTGTCTACATATGTGCTTGTGTCCATATATCATGTACATGGTATCAAAACTGGCATAGATAAATGAGCACTCATAAATTAAAATTTAAAAGAAATTATTGAAATACCTTTTAGTTCTTGTGACTTAAAAAGTTCAATTTAAATTAGGTAAACAGTCTTTAGGGCTGGGGTTGTAGCTCAGTGGCAGAGCACTAATTTATCACATGTGAGGCAATGGGTTTGATTCTCAGCACCACACAAATACAGGTATGGTGTCCATCTACAACTAAAAAAAACTTTAAATGTCTTTAAAATTACTCACAAGTTTTTCTATATGGTCAGACAATTAACAGAGTGTTGGTTTCTATAAAATGTCTAGATAATGTAATATCAATTGTTTCTAGGACTTTTCTTCAACAGGGAAGAAATAGCTAGTACTGTTAAGTACATTTGGATTTTTACAGTTAAAAATGAGTAAGTTAGCTAAGTGCAGTAGCTGAGGAAGCTGAGGCAGGAGGATAGTAAGTTCAAAGCTAGCCTCAGCAGCAGCAAGGTGCTATGCAACTCACTGAGACCCTGTCTCTAAATAAAATACAAATAAGACTTGGGATGTGGCTCAGTAGTTGAGTGCACCCTGAGTTCAATCCCCAGTACCAAAAAAAGAAAAACTTTAACATCAACCTCAATGGGATTAATCATAAATGTGTTTCTTAGAGGAGACATCTGATTAGTTTACAAAGTTAAAGTGCTAAAATATCAACTGCTAAATATAAAATCAAGTATGCTTGACTTCTTAAATTCCATAGGTAATATATTTAAACATTAAATGTGCTTTTATACATTGGTAAATGAAAAAAGAGTTTAAGATTGCTTTGTTTCTGGATCTTCATTAAAGCAAGTTACAAAATGTTAAAGTTCTAACAGGTGTAATTCTATATGCAAAGAGTCCAAAAAGTTTCAGCTGTGTTTTAATTAAAATACTATAAATAGCATGAAGTTTTTCATCTAATTAAGAAGAGCAATTGGAAAAATTTAGAAATTTAATAAGGATTGTTTCAGAGTGTGAATTTAAAAAGGGATCAAAAGCTAGGAAAGAGATATAAGAAGGTTCTAGGTAAGTAAATATGTTTTAGTATGAAAGTGGAAGGAAAAAGAAATGTTTCTGGATAAGAAAGTCTTTTGTGTAGTAAAGTAAAAAGTTGTAGAATATCTAAGTAAGTTGCAGAAGGTTTGTGGAGGGTAAATTTCATAAAGTTTGTGTGTAACTAAATTGGCTATATAAAATTATCACAATAAGTTAGTTATTTAAGTCTTTTTCCTAATATCAAATATTAATGTACTGTTATACATCAAAGTTTAGTCTAAACTTTGAAATATATTGAATATATATTGAAATAATATATATTTGTTGAAATAACTTATTGAAATAACAAGTAATTCCTTAAAACATTAATCTACTCTTATCTCTCAAGGTAATTTCTTGTGTCTGTTAAATTTTATTATTTAGAGAAAATAGTCTTAAATAAGTTAGAGTTTGTACAACTCTGGTTAAACAACTGTCATTTTAGAGTATTACACTACAGATTCTGAATTTTCCTAAATGTATTTGTATCTTCCAAGTATACAAGTCTTTAAAGTATAAGGTTTAGAAGAACATTTTACCAAACTGGTGTTCTTCAAACTAAAGTTTAAATTAAAGTTTTGGGTATGTTTCTTAGTTCACAGCTATTATACAAACTAATCATGTTTTTACTTTTGTTAACTTCATTTTGTATTTCCCTTGTAAAATTTAACTATTATCTGTTAGTGCCTTACAAAAGTACAATTTATATATAACAACCTGAGTTAATCTGAGATAATAGGCCATCCTGTATGGGACAGACAGGATATAAGGCTAATGTCCAGCACTAATACTGACCCCAATTGAATAGAAGGGATAAGCAACTGTAAAGTTACAGACATTAAATGTATAATCCAGTATTTTTACTTTAATACTGGTGAAACTGGCTTTCTGAATGTTTAAGACCAAAACTTAAAGACTAAAGTTAAGAAATAAATGATAGAGAAGGTCTACTCTTGCCACAGTCCAGCTGGGCAAAGTAACCGAGAGGTGACAAGCAACTGTGAGGGTTGAAGCAGGAACTGCTTTATTGTGGAACAGCAGAGGTATATATATCTAACTGATTTACATAAAGCATGACTCAATCAGCATCATCCAATTATAGCATTGCTCCCCTACAGATACAGCAATCAGCCAATAAGGAGTCCCCACCATCTTGATGGCTCAGTGGCATTGCCTCACAAACCACTCTTCCTGGCAAACTGCCAGGCGCCATCTTGACTTGGTCATGATCTCCAACATCCTCTTATTTTTCCCATATAAAAGAAACTACTCTAGGGCATTTTTTTCTAATGTAGATTAAAAGTTAATAGTTCATTTCAAATGACTGCAGAAGTTTGATAATGTTTCAAAGAAGATGCTATAGTTGATACAGCAACTATAATTAGTGCTGCCACTCGGTTGAATTTACCATAATAAGAGGCAACCACTATGTACCATTGGGTTTTGCAAGATCTCAAAAAGTAAAGTGAATTGGAAACAATCATGTCTGTATACTTTAAAGTTTTGGGCAACACTAATCTCTGAAACTCCTCTGAGAATATAACTTGGCTTCTGATTTATCATTTTGGCCTATGAAATTGGGGGACCCTAGTAATTTTGGTGGCTTTATTACTTGGCCCATCATATCACAATGGCTCCTATTATTCAAGTCAGGAGATAAATATGAGGATTCCACTTGTCCTCAAAGACTCTGATTAATTCTCTCTCACCAATGTACACTGTCACCCTGAGAGACAAATAACAACCCTGCCTAGAACCCCTCTGTGACTTGCATTTAATAAAAGACTGCTCTGACCTCCAACCACAACTCTCCTTGCATGTATGTAAGGCCAAAAGGACATGCCCTTCAAAGCCCACATCACCAATTCAAAACAATACTCAAGGTATCAGTAGTATGTGATTTCCCACTCCCTTGTCCCCAGTTAGCCTGAGCCCACTGCCAAAACCTATATGCTACTCATTCCCTATTTCTTTCCAGTCAAGAGTATATCATGCTGATGGTGTGATACCTGAAAACCCAAGAGGACTTTGGCTGTGTAGAGGTGTTCAGAGTTTGACCTGCAGATTGGAGTGTATGCATATGAGTGAGTGAGGCCCCGGGGAAAAAAATAAGAGTGACAGTTTCAGGCCAACAATTTCTATTGTATGCTTGCCCCACATCTTGTAACCTAAGTGCTAGGTAAGAACACCGGTCATTTGTCACATACCTTAGTGTTGAAAGTGCAAGTCATTTTCTCCAAAGGATAGTTCCCCTTCAAGTAACAGACTCTGGGTCTCTGAACTTATTTAGATCTGGGGACTTACAGAAAGATAAGGATTTTTCACTACAACAACTGTTATCAGGCTTCTGCTCACAGGCTCTCAATGTTCTGGTCATACAAGTCCAATAATAATGCCCTACTAGACTACTCACATGTTGCTCCTCTGGGAATGCATGGTCTATTAGCTGTCATGTTGTGGCTCAAAGTCCCCTCACTGTGACTCCAGCTTTGCTCTTCATTTTGTTAATCATGTGCATCTCTTCTCTGTCAGTTAACTGCTGCTACCTGGCCTCTGCTAGTTCAGAATCTTTTGGAACTGATAGTAATTTGATGACACTGATAAATAGTTTAATGACAGTATCTTTTACTGTCATCCCAGACCAAATACGAATAACCACCACTGAATTTCTGAAACATTCCCCTACAGTATTGCCTTAGACTCAAGCAAACAATGTAGGTCCCAGAATGTAGGGGGGGCGAAGTATGCTTTAGAGTGTGTTTCTCAAGTTTTTCTAAGCCCACCTGAGGTGCCTGGTACTTGCCAGGGCCAACAGTGCCATCCAGACAGAAAACACTGAATTGAGACCAGGAGCTGCATGGGCTCTGGCCTTGTTTCTCACATTTTAGATATTCTCCATTTTATTTACTTAGGTACAAGGGATTGAACTCAGGGGAGTGATTAACCACTGAGCTACATACCCAGCCCTTTTTTATTTTGAGACAGGATGTCACTAAATTGCTTAGAGCATCACTAAATTGCTGAGGCTGTCTTTGAACTTGCGATCCACATGTCTCAGTGACCTGAGTCACTAGAATTACAGGCACACACTACCATGCCTGGTGGATAATCTCTAATTATTAAACCTGCCTGAAGAGTCACAAGAAATCCTGAAAAACTCAGTCCATGGTCAGATCTAGTTCCAGAAAAGTGGCCTGGTTGGTAGCCAATTCACTTCCACTGACTAGCACAGTTTCTTTCATATGATCACATAAGGTTAGTTTGCCAAATTGGTGTTGATACATTGTTTTGAAACTATCCTCACTCATGTCAGACGTAGGACAAATTCAGAATTTTGAGCCTGTGATAGTCATACTTGGGTTTGAGTTACAAGTGTGACCTATTGCCTCTTTCATATACCATGGTTTTGAAATTCATTAATATTAGGGTACATATAAATATTTATTGCTGCTGAATTGTATTCCATTGTATAAACAAAGTAGTTTGTTTACTTATTCATCTATGATGTACATTTGAATGGTCTCCAAATATTGTTTATTATAAATAAAACTGCTATACACATTTATGTAAAAGCATTGCACATAAATGTGGATACTGATTATCATTTCTTTGAGATAAATAACTAGGAGTGGAATTGTTAAGACATATGTTAAGTATAGTTTTAATTTATAGGAAACTGCCAAACTATTTCCAAAACAGATGTAAATTTTACCTTACCATCAATAATTTATAAGAGCCCCAGTTTTTCCACATCCTTGCCAAAAATTAATATGTCAGTCTTTTTTATTGTAACCCTTTAGTGTCTGTGAAGTACTTATTGTAGTTTGGAGTTTGACTTAGACCATGCAGTATTAAGAGTTTCTATATTGATATAATGATTAGTATATGCAATTTCCAATTAAATCCAATTGTCTCATTGGATTTGGTGTGTGATGATTTTGAGCATCTTTTAATAGGATTACTAGTTTTATATATATTCTTTTATGAAATGTCAAAGTTTTATGCCTATTTTTAGTTGTTTATTATCACTGAGCTGTAAGAATATTTTATATATTTTGAGTATAAGTCCTTTGTAGATACATATATTATGAATATTTTCTTCTATCCAGAAGTTTACGTTTTCATTTTCTTTTTTTTCTTTTTCTTTTTTTTTTAAGCAGCAAAGAGGTGTTTATTGCGAACTAGCTCAGTCCTCCGTGTGCACACAGCAACTGGTAATGCTGAGAGGCCCCGAGCCCAGGGTTTGCAGCACTTTTATACACTCTTTGGGGAAGGCAGGGGCTTCACATACATCATAGCATCTCTTAGCAAATCATCACATACTTCGGGAAAATCATAAAACAACTCTAAAACATGATTAGCACATTCACTGGCAGGAACAAGTTAGGTAAGGGTAAGAGGGGGATTTGTTTGAACTGATTGGTTTAAACCACGAGGAGAGTTCATGCTGAACTACATGGTTTCCCAACATGTTCTCAACCACCATAAACTACTGGGAGGGTCATCTGGCATCCCAGGTATTTTCCCTGTCTCCTGCTGATTGGTGGTTGATAGGAGGTCGCTATGGGTCCCCACCTAGCCTGACTGAGTCAGGGACACCTGGTGCAGCAGATCTCTCCTGTTATTTGTAGATAAACAACTCAGCAGGGTGGGTATGTGCCTAGGAGTGCTCTGTGGGTCTTTCCAAGGACAAAGGTGATGTCCCTTCCTTGGACAGGCTTTTCTCTGAGGTAGAGGCTGGTTTTTCATTCCCCCCTTTGTCTGGAAACTTGGGAACCAATCATGGTTCCCTCAATTGGGGGTCTATTTGGGCAGGCTCTACATCTTGATAGAGTAAACAGTAACCCTCAGAGGACAGACTTCAACTTCCCAGACTCACTCAAAATTGGCCTCCTGGATCCAACCTAACTCTATTTAGCTATCTACACTGTCTATCTATTTCTGGCTTCATTCCCCCCCCTAATTTTAGGAACTCCTTATTGCTGTAAGTAGAAGGGGCGACGGCTTGTTCTGGCTGCTTCAGAGCTGAAAGGGGGTGTCAAACGTGAGGGGGCTCGATGACATGGGGGATGACGTGGGGGACGTGAGTTCCCTTTCAGAAGTCAGTTCCATTTGAAGTCTGGTTGGGGAAAAACAGGTTGTCATCTGGGGATGAATACTTCAGCCGGGTTTTCATCACCTCTCAATCGGAGTGTCTGGGTAGGCTTATAAGGGGGATCCTGGATGAGCCCCCATATGTTATGGTCGAATTTGGGACCCCAAAAGACCACCATCTTGATCGATGTAAGCAGCAAAGAGGTATTTATTGCGAGCTAGCTCGGTCCTCTATGCGCACACAGCAACTGGTGACGCTGAGAGGCCCTTTTCATTTTCTTAATGGTGTCCTTTAGAAAGAAAGCAGTGTAATTTTCATAAAGTCTAATTTATCATTTTTTGGGTGAGTCCTCTCTTTCCCCATCCCAAATTAGCAAAAACTCTCCTTTATTTTCCTGTAGAAGTTTTGTAGTTTAGCTTTTATGTTTAATTCCATGACAAAGTTCAAGATAATTTCTACATATAGTTTAAAATTAATGTTGAGGTATATGTTTTTAATATGGCTATATGATTGTTTCAGTATCTCCAGTAAAATTAATTGGCTCCTGTTCTTAAGAGACAGGAAACAGTGGATCATACATTGAAGGTCTATTCTGGATTGTCTATGCTGTGCCATTAACCTTTATGTTAATACTATACTAAGTTGAAAGCTATACATTTAAGTCTTGATTTAAAATAATGCAAATCCTCCAACTTTGTTCTAAGAATTGTTTTAGCTATTCTATGTCTATTTCACTTTCATTTAAATGTAAGTCGTCAGTTCCTATTTACAAGGGAAGAAAACAGCTGAGATTTTTTTGTATGTTTACAAATACATTTAGGGAGAATGGACTTCCAAACTATTGATCTTCTAATCCATGCATATTGTATATCTCTCTATGTAGGTCTTCTTTAAAACCTTTTATCAATAATTTCAGCTTTTCACTTTACGTATCTTATACATCTGTTAAATCCTAAGCATTTTATCTTTTGTGATGCCCTGTGAAAGGAATTTTTTATTTTATATTGCAATTGTATATTTCTAGTATGTATAAATACAACTGAGTTGCATTCTGTGACCTTGATAACTTCACTTGATATTTCTAAGTGCTTTTTAGAAGAATCCTTAGGATTTTCGAATATAGACAATCATGTCAGTTAAAAATAGAAAGCTTTTCTTCTTTCTTTTCAATTTTATGCCTTTTATTTCCCATAGTTGCATTATTTTCTGGTTATTATTCCAATATTAAAATGAATAGACATAATAAAAGTAGATATATTTGCCCTATTCCCAAGCTGTAAGCTGGAAACCTCAATCTTTCCCACTAAGTATATTATCTTTGGCTTTTTTAGGGATTTGTTTATCAGGTTAAAGAAGTACTTCTATTCCTTACTATGTTGAATGATTTTATCTTGAACATGTGTTGAATATTATAAAAATATTTTTCTGCATTTAATGAGATGGTCATGTGTAAATCTTATTCACTTAATATGGTTAACTACATTATAATTTTCAAAGATTAAACCAAGCTTGCATTACTTAAATAAACTCTACTTGGCCATATGTATGATACATATTTTTGTATATTAATGGGTTCAATCTGATAATATTTTATTAAGAATTTCTGAATCTATGTTCATGAAGAATATTTGGCCTCTAAATTCTTCTCTTGCAAATCTTTGTTAGATTTTGGCATCCAGGTTACACTGGTCTCACTAGTTTTAGAAGCACTCACTTTTCTATTTTCTGAAAAAGTTTGTGTATGATTGATGTGAATTTTACATAATATATGATAGAAATTACATATGAAATTATGGAGGACTTGAGTGCCCTTTGTAGAAAAAAATTACAAATTATAGGTCTTTAATAGATCCATGGTTATTCCAATTTCCCACTTCTTGAGTTACTCTTAAGAAGTTGTGCTGTGTTTCATTTAGTTGTTAATTGTCATAATTTGTTTTTAACATTTTAAAATTTTTCCACTAATATCCATAGGCTATGCAATGATATTCCTTCTCTTACTTGTGATAATGGTAGTGTACATATCTCTGTTCCTGATTGATCCTGTTAGGGTTTATCAATTTTATTCTTCAAGGAATGAATTTTAAACTTTGCTAATATTTCTGTTTCTATATTGTAAATTATTTCTGCACTGATAATTACTTTTTCTGTTTGTTTTGGGCTTAACTTACTCTCCTGTCTGTAGCTATTTAAGTGGAAATTTACATCACAACTATCATTCATTAAATATCATATACATACTTCAAAATATCATACTGATTCCCATAAGTTTGTAGAACTATTATGCTAATTAAAAAATGTTTAAGCCTTCCTTCTCTTCTTCTCATTTAATATAGTCATTTAAAGTTATAAATTTCCCTCTAACCATTGCCTTTGCTGTATCCCATAAATTTTAAAATGTTGCATTTTCACTAACATTCAAATCAAAATATTTCCTTATTCCTTTAGGATTTCTTTTTTCATGGGTTACTTAGGCCATGAGTTACTTAGGACTTTGTTAATTAATTTCCAAATATTTGGAAATTTTCTAAATATTTTGATTATTTTTTTATTTTGTTCTGCCATGGCTATAGAATATATTCTGCAATATGAAAATCTTTGGAAATTTACTGAGAATTGTTTTATTGTCTAGTACATATCTACCTGAATAAACATTCCACATGCACTTGAAAAAAAAAATGTTTATCCCAGTTACTGATAATGTTTTTAGTCAATTAGCTCAAGTTAGTTAATAGTATGCTCAGATCTTTAGACCCAAACTAAATATCTACTTCTTCTATTAATTACTGAATGAATGGTGATAACATCTCCAACTACTTTTTCCATCAGTTCGGTCTATTCCGACTACATAAATTTTGAATTTTTGTTTTTAGATGAATGTATATTTATGGTTGTTATATTTTCCTAGTGAATTATTCCTTTTGTGATTTATAAATGTCCATCTTTCAGCTCCTTGTTACTTTATGAAATTTATATATCCACACAAGTTTTCTTGTACTATTTGCCTAGTATATCACTTTACGTACACTGATATTCAATTTATGTCTTTAAAATGCAACTCCTATAGACAGAATATACTTGTGTGTTCCTATGGATCTAATCTGATGATCTCTGACCTGCAATTAGAACATTTTACATATAATGTTATTTAGTATAACATAATTATGGGTATGTGTTTGCATCTACAGTCTTACTATTTGTTTTCCATTTGTCCCTTCTATTTCTTGGTTGTGCTCTTTCACTGGTATTTTATTTCTATTTATTCTATTGTTTTCTTTGCTATTTTTAAATTAATTTTTAGTTTTCTTCCAGAGCTAACAATGCATCCTTAGCTTATCAGAATCTATCTAGAATCAAATTTTTATTACTTCAGGCTATGGATATAGGTCATTGGTAGATGACTTGCCTAGCATGTGCAAGGTCCTGGGTTCAATCCCCAGTACCACAGGGGGAAAATTTGTACTATTTCACACTTGACACCACTTTCTTCTTCCCACTTGTTACTTTACACTGGGCATATCCCTCCTGACACTGATACTAAACTTCACAAATCTAATAGCTGTCATGCCCATTTGGTGAATTTTTCATTTCAGGTATTTTTCATTATTTTAATAATAAAATCAAACTTATTTGCAGCAGTTTTATACACTCTTTGGGGAAGGCAGGGACTTCACATACATCATAGCATCTCTTAGCAAATCATCACACACTGCAGGAAAATCATAAAACAACTCTAAAACATGATTAGCACATGTTTATATGTTACTCTTAGAATATTTATGTGTACTTCTGATAGTTTTTTATTGACTACCACCCACTATTTTCCTTGTCTAGTAACCATCTACTGGATATTGTTAGTGATAGAGACTGGATTCTATTATCTTCCTTCCGAAGACTGTTGATTCTTGTTCTAGTAGGCATCTCACTTACTGGCTAGCCATCTTCAAATTGGCTTAAGTTTGATTTTGTTTTGTTGTGGAGAACATGTAGAACTCCAACATGTTTGCCATGTACCTATAACTTGGCAAGAGTCAACTTCCAAAATATGTCGCCTCTGCGGTCTTGTCATGGCTTAGTGTTAGGGTTTGTTGCAGTGGGTATAGAGCAACGGTGTTGTTACAGATGATTTTCTCCCCAGGTGACATCTGGCAATATGTTAAGACATTTGGGGTTGCACAACTAGGGTGGAGGGCATTACTAGCACTCAGTGGGCAGAGGCCTAGAATGCAGGCCAAAATCCTACAACACACAGCACAGCTCCACACAAGGAATTATCAGGCCCTAAGTATCAATGCTGTCGAGATTAAAAACTCTTGAAAACTGTACTCTAAGGCACATTCCTTACTTCTACCAGGGGGAATTAATGAGGTTTTGAAGCCCTCTACTCTGCCTGAAATGGACCTCCAATGACCTTCAGCATTATATGGTGCCTAATATCTCTAGTATGTGCTCTCTGGTAAGCATCACATAGTCTTGTTCTGTAGATGCAATTTCTTGATGGGAGGGGTAACATTACAGGGGAATAAGTGAAATAATGAGATTTGTGGCTATTTTTGCAATTTAGCCACTTCTTTTTGTACTAATAATTCTTGGCACCTCGCAAACATTTTTTATGCACTAAACTTAGTACAGAATCTCTGAAAATGTGTCCTTTATTATGATGTACATTTATTTTATGGAATGTTATTGAATCTCAAAATACAGTTTAATATGGTAGAAAAAGTGATGCTTATACATGCCAACCATATGCCTGAAAATTTACTTATTTGATTAGGAATTATACATGTAAATATGAATATTACTGCTACATAACACTTTGCATGTTTATCCCTACGACTGGCTTCTTATATTGAGGGAGTTTAATGACAGCATATTGTGATCAAGAACCCAAGATATAAGACTGTTCAAAGTAAAAGTTTGAAGACAAAAAAAAAAAAACTTATAATTTTCCCAAAAGAGTTTGATAAAGTACTGTGAATGAAATATACCACCCCACTTGAATCAAACAATGTACCAAGGCCCATTATAGGCACATTTTATCTCAAGCTCTCCATGGTGTTGTTTCTCTACCTGGAAGCCTGCATCAGATCACCTGTCAATCCTTCCTCCCTCTTAAAACAAAAATCCACACCTCAATTCAGATGCCAGTGATAGGAATATTGCTTTCATCAATGCACCACCTTCCCAACCCATGAAATAGTTCTCTCCCTCTCACTTCACTTTCCTATTTAAAACACGATTTTAAAAAAAAAAACTATTATGCTTACACCAGAAATGACATTTTCTCACTTGGTTTGGAATCTACCACCATACCTAGTAAAACACAACTGTACTTGAATATTAAAAAAGTGAGACATTCTGGAATAAGTAGAAATAACAAAATAAATGGATCAATATTCAACAAATAACAAAAAGGCTATGTTTAAATACTGACTTATTTATTGTATTCATTTGATTTTGTCTTTTAATATAGTACTTTCTTTTCTGAGCAGACTATCGTATATTCACTTGACTTTTGTGGATATTAAGTATTCTTGCCTTTTGTTTTTGTTTGTAAACTCAGAAAAGACAAGCTTACACATACACTTAACTTTGCTTAGTTCAGTGTAAAAGAAAAAAAAACAGTATTCAATTTCTATTTGATGAGAATAAGCAAAGCTTACCAAGGCTAGAAATATAGATGGTAATCTTTATAGTCATAATCCTTACTTCATGAAAGAAAAAAACTATCAGAAGTACATATAAATATTCTAAGAGTAACATATAAAACCTACTAAAAATGTAATAAAATTCTTTTGCAAAGATAAATATTTGTTTAGTGTTCACCATGTGCATGCTCACACTGGTTGCAAAAGAGTTACTTTAATAACCAGGATCAATGTTATTCTTTAGGCTGCCATTCATTTTTAAAAATATTTTAAAGTATCTTTTAGTTGTTGATGGACCTTTATTTATTTGTATGTGGTGCTGAGACTCGAACCCAGTGCCTCACATGTGCTAGACAAGCACTCTTCCACTAAGCTACAACCCCAGTCCAAGTTTGCCATTCATTTTAACCATAAAATTTCACCTATTTCAAAGAACTGGGTGATTTTTATGTTTTAAGTATGACATCCTATAACAAAAATCTTCAATACTGAAATTATTATTTTACCTTTTCTAATTGCATGATGCTGTGATTTTAAATAAAATAAATAAATAAATACAATTTCCAAAAAGGTTACAAAATGAGTACTTTGTCTTAAGGCTCATATTTGTTTTCCAATTACTTTTATTGATCTTATAGACAGAATAGCATCTTGATCTCTTTATTATATTCAACAACACCAAAGATTTAGAATTCTGGTGTCAATAACAATAATTACTAAAAATCCAGCAAGCAATTTACAAGTATTTGATATTCCAAAGGCATGTAATTGTGATAACAATAAAATAGTCTGTGTTTTAAGACATAAATAGCCAAATAGCTTTAGTACCTCAGGCATTGTCTACTAATATTTATACAAATTTTGTAATGTGAGAAGCACAGTGGCTATTAACCAATGATTATGAAAAATATGTAAAAGTGCCTATTTACCTAATATGTTCAACTCATCAACTTGACATTATGTGCTATTATCACTTACAAAGCATTAGAAATCAATATTAGACTTGCCTCAAGCTTTTTTGCAGATGAATAATCTTGATGAAGATGCCCTCATTTCAAAAACTAAGGTCATTAGTGTTTTATCTTCCCTTGAAACATTTCAGAAGGCTGAAACTAGTGAACTCCTGATCTCAGACCACTGGATGAACAGTGACATCTAGTGGTCATTACATCACTAGACAAATGTTTTTAAACAGATCCATGAAACAAGTGAGAATACTAGATGTCTCACTTTTAATATTGACACATGTATCTCTACTGTATAAGAAAACTGCAAACACTTCCTAGTAGATTCCTATGATTCAGTAATATATACTAAAAGAAAAGCCCCGCTTCCAATATTTATTCTTAATCAATAAGCCTTTCACAGGAAAATGTCCGCTGCAGATTTTTATTAAACTCCATTTTTATGTATGTCTCAATTCTCGTTTCTAACAGAGGAACACACAGGAACTACTGAATAATCAATTCTATGGCTCTTTTGAACACAAGAATTAGAATATCCCAGCAATAGACAGATTCAGACATCCCATGTGACATCACGGATGTGAAAAATTAAGACGTTACACAAGCTGCATGTGCACTGTTGTTGGGCTGAGTTCACTCTGGAGGTATTATTGACTTTTTTTAAACTGAAAATATCCAGTTTGTCAAGTTTTTCTAATACAACTAGATCATGGAATGGAATATAAGGTCAAAATGGAATTACAGAATAGCAAAAGCTCACTGCTCCCCAGATATGTCTACTTCCTACTCATGAAAGACAGTACATTCTCTGGCTACTTGCCCAGCCCAGCTGAGACAGTCCATACAGGCTTTTGTTATCACTTATGAGTAACATAATGATGAACCTTAGCTCATCATCTCTGCACAAGCTACCCACCAGGCACCCAAAACTGCTCCCAAGGCATTGATGGCCAGCTCCAGAGAAACTACCTTCCTGGGCATATCAATGCTGCAGGTTCTATGGTTGTTCTTGGGACACACTGGGACTGTCTCTTCTAAATGGACTAAGGTATCCCCCAAAGTGACTGGATATACATGGCTGAACACAGGTGGGTATCACTCACTATATATTTCATGTCCCCTAAATCAACTACCAAGGATTAAGGCTTTACATTTCTCTTTCTCTTCAATTTCTTAAGGCTTTGTCAATGATCATAAAGAGATAAAAGACCTAAACAACACTTTGTATGTTAATGCACCAGCCTTCCCAAATGAAGAATGAGCATATCTGGCACTCATCAAAATGTCCACTAACCATCTGCATGCCATGCTACTGATTACCTGGGACATTCATCTACATATCATTTATGTGCATAAAGATGGCCCAAGAGGCCAAGACCCTAGGTCTGGATACAATGGTCTACAGGAGTAACATCTCACAGGTGCCACAGAATTGGGGATCATAGGGAATCATTTTAACATAACTTAAAGACATGTAAATGCTAGACAGACATGTTCCAATGTATATAAACATGTTCATGTATATAAATAATCACTTAATATTATTAAATCAATAAGCGTGTTCCTAAGTATTCAAGGTCAAATGAGGTGCCATGTATGTAAAGTCTGGGGTTCTCTCCAACCCACAACACCCACCAACTTCCCAGTTTTCTCAAGAGTTCTTAATTACAAGAATGTATGTGTGGGTGGTGGCCACAAAGTTAAATGTGATGTTTGCCAAGGAGACAGGCAACTGCAAGTGACACTGGAAGCAACCAAAGATTAGAATCAACTGCTGTACACTATGCAGATTTCATTCTCTTGTTTTTCCTTCTCCTTTGCCTCACTAATTTCTGCCTGAAGCTAGTAGGACAGGATGAAGCAGTGCTGTACTCTGTTGCTGTCTGAACCCATGTGTTGGTACAGAATTTCCCCAGTTTCTCCTGTAACAAGGATGACTTCTGAGTTCCAGGAGAAGATACTCTTAACAACTCAACACAGTATATTCAGAGAATATACTGTGTCGTGGGCTATTATTACTGTCTGTTCATAATAACCTTCTCCCAAAAAGAGAATTCAAAACTTGAATGGCATTTTGGTTTTAAGGTCTATGTCCTACCTGTCAGCATTTGACGTATCTTAACCTTGCACTTGTCTTAAGAATGAATTAGTTTAGGTTTGCAAATAAGTCATCTCAATTACCAGCCTACAAAAACATTTTCATAACCTCCTCTCCCCACATAAACTACTCAAAGAGTAAAGTAAATTATGCTTTTCACTAATTGCCCAGGACAATTCCTCACTGGGTCTGTAAGAGTAAACAAGGGTCTAGCTGAATGGTTGGATGAGCTGCCACCTCCATATCCCAACAAACCTAGAAATAATTTGGTCTGGGTCTAAGCGCTAATATCATGCTGCCAAGTCTCTTTCTGAAAAGCATAAAAGCAAAATATCCCACTCCTGCAAGCAAACCAACCACAAGGGTGGTGCCAAGAACTTTTGGGGCCCTTTTCTTGGCCACCCGGAATGCTGTTGGCAGCACTGCAGAGATTAATATATTGTTGACATGTCCCAAAACCTTGTTAAATGTTTTTCTCTTCAAGACACGCTCGTAATAGGTTTCCAAGTTCGGTCGCTTTCCATTTCCCCAATTCCTCCTTGCAAAACCCAGGAACTTCAATCGATGCAGTGTGACAGCAAGAGAGACATCTGCCAGGGTAAAGGCTTCTCCGCAGAGCCAAGGCTGGTGGCCCTCTTCTAATCAGAGAAAAGGACATGGAGAATTAGAGGCAAGCACTGTATCAACGGACTCTACATGGTACCTGTAGTCTCAGCCTTAAGGACAAATGTAAGTGGAGCAAAAAATGAAGGCTATGGGGCTGGGGTCATGGCTCAGAGGAAGAGTGCTCGCCTAGCATGTGTGAGGCACTGGGTTCGATCCTCAGCACCACATAAAAAAATAATAATAAAATTTTTTAAAAAATGAAGGCTGTGGCAAATTTCCTTGACAATAACACTAAGTAATTTTATGCTTAAAAAAAAAAAGTCCATGAAAATGTATCCCAAACTAAAGGAGACTTGTTTAGACATCTGTCAGCCACCTAAGTCCTTAGGTAACATTGGAATCACTTTAGCTCAAAGCCATTCTATCATTTTGTAAAGGCCTCAGAAGTTGAAAGCCTGTGAACCAAAGGAGTTAAAAGACACTTCCTCCTGGAAAGAAAACACAGGTGCGCCTTAGAAAAATCATCAAGTTAAGCTTCAAACATCACTCAGGGGCTATTGCTGTAGTCATAGTAAGCCCTTATTATCCACAGGCTCCACCTCCATGGATCAAAAATATTTGAAAAAGAAAACTGCATTTGTACTGAACAAGTATGGACTTTTTTCTTGATATTATTCCTTAAACAATAGAGTATAACAACTATTTTCATGGCATTTACATTATGTTACTTTTTACAAGTAATCTAAATATACAGGAGAACGTGCTTTGATAATGTGCAAAAACTGTATTATTTTATGTAAGGGGTTTGGGAATCCAAGGATTTTAGTGTCCTAATGGGCCCTCATCAAGACTAAGGGATGACTATACTTATTGAAAGCAGAAGAGCGTTCCTATTATAAACAGGTTTCAGGAAACATGGTCTTCAACTCTGTCATCAGAGTAGCACAAATGGTCCATGTGTATACACCTGGGTGATGGCTTAGTCCTAACATTCACAGGTGCAACACATGGATGCTCACCAGTCATCCTACAGATACACACATTCTGGCTCCCACTTTACACTTTAGACTGAAAGATGTCTCCCTACCTAAGGAAAAAATCAGAAGGGCATTCAAGTAATTACTCAGGTTATTCAAACAAACTAATTACAAATGTGTAAAACAGGTTATGGAGGAATCTCCCAACCAAAATACAAATGGTGCAGAAAAATACTTCACCCGTCATATTTCATATAGACTAAGTTACAATTAGATACCTGAGTTCTTCTCAGAGCAACAGCATTGTTGCTATCATAATTAAATCTGCACATGAATAATAACAATAAAAGACAGATTACAAACATAACATGCTTGGTGAGATTTGTGATGTTCCTATAAGTACTCCTGATGTTGAAAGAAGAAAAAGAATATAAAGGAGAACCTACCTGGGGTTTCTTCATTTCTTCTTTGCAACTCAGTTTCAACCTGATCCAAGACCTTCTCCAACTCATCAAGAATTTTCTTCAAGTATTTGACATTGTCATGATCAAGCAGCTTTGACTAATTAATAACCAAAGAAAGAAAGTAAATAGGTTATCTATGCCTACAAAAAATATCCACATAGCAAAAATTAGATATAAATTCTTACAGAATTGGAACCTGTTTATTTTAGATAATGGAAAAAAATATATAATAACTTTGTCAAAGCCAATGTGAAATTGCAGGGAAATACACCAGCTGTGGAAACATCACAAGACTAGAACCACAGCCCACTGATCAAATGTGAGGCACATAGAGCCTCCTCTAGTCCACAGTGAAGAATCAGTTAGAGCAGCCTTGAGAGAATGAATGACCCAAAGGTTAGGAACAAAGCAGAAGTCTGAGTGCAGCAAGTGGACAGTAAGGGACAGCAGCTACGTACACAGGCATTTATCCTGAGGAGCTCGTTTAGCTAAGAGAGGATAAAGGAAGGTGGAAATGAAGGGACAGTTGGGAGTGCTGCTGCTGTTACATCTATACTGTGGGAGTCTCTTCCATGTGTTGATGGGTCATAGGGAAAGAATCAACAGAAAGCAAAAGGAACTGCTGCTCCTTGTCAGGGGGCAGAGCAAGCCAGTGTCACATGTGGAGGGACACAGGCCTAGAAATGGCTTATTGTGTTAATTTGCTGTTGCATTTTATAATCTTCCATGGCAGCTAGCATGTTCAGTATCTGCTTCCTATATAATCATCTCTTGGTTTAACTATCAAATGTAGTAATGAAAATTTTTTCTAAAAGAAAGCATAAACTACAGGTAATACACACTGGTGAACAGCAAGCTTTAATAGAAGAAGTTCTACAAATAGTTGAATGTCGACTGCAGACAGCCTGGTCACTCACTTTGAGCCGCTTCTGTTTGGCGATGTATGCCTCCTGTAAATCAGGGTTTTCTTCAGCAAGTTTCTTCAATTCGGACTCTGTGTTACCAATTTGGCCTGATAACAGAAGCATTTTTGAGATTAGAAAAGTATTCTCTCCTTTCCCTACCAGACACAGGGGAGAGTGGGAAAACGCTATGGTAAAGGCATGAGCTCTAGGGCTGGTGCCCTGCCACTGCCTCAGACATGCCCTGTCTATGCCTCAGTCTCCTCACCTTTAGGATGAACTAATGAGTACCTACCACACAGGCTAAGGACTGAGCAGCTCCCACAGGAACGTAGAGCAAGGCCTGGCACATTCCAGGGCTCTGTGCACGGGAGTTGTTCTCCTTTCCTGCACTTCAAGTTTCCATATGAACTTCTTTGTGAAGAGGAAAAGCCTTATTTTTAAAATATTGCTCGCTATAGGTGATAGAATGGTAGTCAGAATGTGTGTTTCAAATCATATAATGAGTACTTATGAAGAGATAGAGTGGGGACAAGAAATAGAGGGAAAGCAAGAAGAAAGGGAGAGGAGAAGAGGAAGGAAGTAGAGAGGGAAGAGAAGAGGTGTCAAAAGAGGAAAAATAATGTGCATAAAGAGGAACGATAAAGGCAAGGTATGATGTGGTGGGAAAACATGGCTTCTGCATCTAGAAGACCTGGACTTGATTGTTCCTAGTCAAACATCCTTAAATTAGACCATAGTCACCATCCCTGGGCCTCTGTCTCCAGTCACCGGCATTATAGAGCATACTTCCTTCGAAGGCTCTACCTCCTGTGCACTGATCCTCCTCTAGCCTCATGGCAGGACGAAGAGAGAGAGCTGTATGTCACAACTCAACCTCAATAAGTCTCCACTCACTGAGAGGCAATGCCTAGACACCATCTAGTCCAGCTCCCCCACACCATGAGATGATAATTATAGACCAGACATGTAAACTTAGCTGTTCATAATCCAAGTAGATTCCAGATTTTCTGACTCCCAGTCTATCTGTTTTATAAGAACATGTGATGTTCTCTACTGTCACACAGGTCACTCTTACAAAGTTTTATTCAAGCCTGGCCCTCAAAGTCAAGAGCTGAAAAATCAGGGTCCATGGACAAATAAACGTCCAGCTGCCTTGCAGAAGAGCAGATAAGCCTGACTTGTTCTTGGATCAATTCAGAATATGCACACCTACAAAGCACACTCAATAACCCTATTCCCTCTCAATGACCATGCTATCACTCAAAAATGAATCAAAAGAAAACTTCAGCAGGGCACAGTGGCACACACCTATAATCCCAGCAGCTCAGGAGGCTGAGGCAGGAGGATCATGAGTTCAAAGCCAGCCTCAGCAATAGCAAGGTGCTAAGCAACTCAGTGAAACCCGGTCTCTAAATAAAATACAAAATAGGGCTGGGAATATGGCTCAGCAGTCGAGGGCCCCCGAGTTCAATCCCTGGTAGCCCCCACCAAAAAAAAAAAAAAAAAAAGAAAGAAAGAAAGAAAATTTCAGACTGAATTCCAGGTCTTTAAAATTTTTACATACTGCGAATCCTTGTGGTTGCATAAGCTGGGATCATGGAGTCCACGGTCAGCTCAGGGTGTAAAATGCAGCCATGTGTATAGGCATCCATTGGTAAGGAATCCAGAAGCTCTCGGTAATGTTGCACTCGTGGATAATACATGCTTCCTTTATCAGGCATTAACCTGGGTGTTCTTTCTAAAATACAAAAACATAAACACAAGTATTGAAGAAAAAGTTACAAATGTTACATCCAAAAGCAAAAACCCTCATTCCTCATCATTAACATTTCAACATTATATAATTACATTTAAAAGATTATGTCCCCAGTCCAGTCTATTTGAAATAGCCTGATGCACTAGACCAGATTCCAAACCACAATCACACTGACATCCTCTCACTTCTCCACTTTGCAAACTGCTGTTGAATCCTCAAAGTCCAGTTCTTTACACCACTTGCTCCATGAAGCATGCCCAACCTCCTGCATCTATCACTCATCAATTATCTCAGGTGTGCCTTCCTCTGCATACCCATAATACAGGCACATACTCTTATACAGAAATTATCACTCTATAAATAGTTGTATCTTTTTGCACCATGAACATCTTCCTGAGAAGAAACACATTTTAGGCCCTCCACAAGTGAAGGAATACTCACTATGGGAAAATAATCCAACACTAGGAGTGACCCTACTAATACTATATAAATATGAAATGACAATCTGAATGAAACAACAAAAGCCTTTGCTCATATATCACAGCTGCACTTTCCCTAGGAACATCTATTATCTGGAAAGTGTGTTCCACTTGAATCTTCACTTGAGGGCAGGTTAAAATCTAGACTGCAGACTCTTTGCAGGCAGAAATCATATATTGTTCTCTGCTAAATCCCTAGTGCCTAATATAATGTCTGATACAGTAGGTGCTCACTGACTTATAATTAATACTTTCCCAACTTCAGTTATTTTAGAATATTGGAGTTGAAGAAAGAAGCTCTGAAGTAGTTAGTGAAGACAGACAGTGAGATATGGAGACTGAGAAGTTCTCCTAGGATCTCACAGCTATTTAGAAGCAGAACAAGAACTGAAGCATCTGGTTCCAGTGAGATGTAATGCTCTATTTTATGATATTATTATAATATCTTCAAAGGATTTAGAGACTATCCAGAAAGAATAATAGTGAAGACTGTGACCCATATGTCAGGAATATGTCCCCTTAGAATCATTTCCCACAGTTTCTTAAACCATCCCTGAAAAACTACCAACCAGCTTCTTCTGCCTAATGAAAGAAACAGCCTCAATATTCTTTATATATTGATTTCTTAGTTTGCATTACCTATTTAATTTAGAATCCTTCTGAGAATCTCATACTCATTCATAAATGTCAATGATTCATAGTTGGTTGCCATCAACAGAGCATTTCAGGCAAGATCTCCTAATGTCTGACCAAGCAGAATAAGCTTTTTAAACTAGCAGGCTATTTCTGACTCTAAGGAAAAAAAAATAAGAAGATGGATTACTCTTCAAACCAGCAGACAAATGTCTAATTCCCTGCTGGAGAGTCCAACACTAAAGGCTGCATTAGAATAACCAAGAATGAAGTATCAGCTACATTCTGCTCCTCCAAAAGATTACCACACCAGAACATACTGCAATACTGACCCCACATGGAATAAGGGCAGGTAAGTCACCTATGCCACAGTCAGGCTCTCAACGCAGAGGATCTTACAATTAGCTCCTTGGGTTGACTTCTCAGGACCTCTACAGTGAACGTGCAATGCACCAGGACCCAACTAATGCATAGTAGTCATTTCCATGCAGACCACAGATCCCAGGCCTTGAATTCTTAAGGAATTTTTAGCCTCTCATTTACCACCAAACTCTTCTCAAAATACTAATGTTCTTAAATGCATAAACTACAAGACATGGGATTGCAAAAGAAATTATATTGAAAATAACTTTAATTGATAAAATATTAATACGCATGCCTCTTTAACACATGAATAAGATTTAGCAGCAGGTCTAATAACTACCCTAGTTAAAAAACATTAAGATATCTATAATAATTTAATATACCATTAATGGATCTGATTTTCATTGGTAACAAAGTCATAAGCATTCCTGATATTGTTATGGATTATACCATTATTATATGGTAATGAAAGGAAATGATAGGTTCCTGTTAGAAATTAGTAAAAATAAAGAAAATTTTTTCTCAAATATTTCAGCTCTCCTAAATTCTATTCCTAAATCCTTAAGGACAACATTTTCAACATATAGACTAAGGATCCTTTCAATTATTTGTTTCCCCCAAGACATCTTGCGGGGAATCCACAAAATCAAAGCTACTTTTTAATAGCAACACACTAAGATGTTGTTTGCTTTTTCACTCTTGCTGTTTCTTAAGCATAGGGCAGAAATTTCCAGAGGCCACAGGAAAGGTGATTACTACATCATTTTGACAACTAGCAGGATGTGTGATTGAACATTTTAAAATTTTCTCAGTTTAAATTTCTAAATATAAATATTGATAGAAATGATCTACATAAACAAAACTCTTGGGCATCCTCAATTATTTGTAAGACAAAGGGATCATGAGACCAAAAGAGTTTTAGAACCACTGCTTTAGGGAAATCAAAGATCCTCATGTTAATAACCATAAACAGCACAACATTTTCAAATGCTTCCCAAATGTCAAATTGATGACTGCTGGCTCTGGCTGCCTCTGGTGCCAGGCCCTGAAGCATTCTCCAGAGCAGCATTCTACTTCCTTCCCAGGAAAATAAACTTCCCAGGAAAATAAACGAGAGAAGGAAAAACAACATCTAATTGCTTCCTGGGTTAGTTCCATCTTCCAAACCTGAATTCTTCATAGGAGAACAAATGCTTAAATTCATGAAAATAAATTTCTTCTTCTCCTGCCTTTGCCATCTACTATCTCCTAAAGTACTCCACCAGACACAGTGTAAGATGCCCACTGTATCCATACTTTCTACCCGTCTCCTTTTTCTCCCCACATGCTTCAAGGATGTCCTATCCAACATCACACAGGCAACCTCCTCACCCCAGGGCACTGCAGCATCCACTGCCTCCAGCAACAATTTTTCAAAAGACAGTTGGGAATTTCCTTTGAATTGTACAAGATATCTTCCCTCCCAATGCCATTCTATTTTAGTTTCCAACTCTTTCATTGAGCATCTTGGTTATATACAGTACACAGAGGAAGGGCAGGGAATCAGGGGAGTTTTCAGAAGCAAGTGAAGAGAGGAGGTTCCAGTATTGGGGAGCCAGGTTGCACAGTAAGAGCCAGGCTTGGTGACTGCAAGAATAAATCAGGGTTGGGGTGTAAGGTCAGTTGCAGGATATGTGCTCAGCATGCACAAGGCCCTGGGTTCAATATCCAGGACCACTACCAACAACAAAAAGAATAAATAGATAAACTGACAGAAGACCAATTAAATAAGTGACAAGGCAGGTCTTGTATTGCACCTAAACTAGGTGGCAAATTAGAAAGATGCCAATAGAGATAAAGCAGAGTTCCTATAGCAGAAAGAAAGATGTGATAACAGCAAGAGAAACCAAAAGGGGGGGGGGAGGCAAAAACAACAATAGAAGCATTCTGCAGCCATTTAGTGGAAACAAAGGGCCTGTGTGTAAGCCCCTGTGTTGCTGAGTAGAATAACAATAACAATAATAGCTCTAGGCTATTTAAACAAAAAACAAAAATACAATGGGTTTTCTCAAGGGCAAAAATGAAAAGAGTTAGGAGTTTAAAAGTGTAAGTTGCCATTATTCTACTAAATTAACTGCTCTGGTTTCCTAACATCTCTAGTGACAGTGGATAAAGCCATTATTATGTCTTGTTTTCAAGGAAGACACACCCCTCAGGTCTATTTTAGTAACTTCCCTATCTTCCTTATTAGATTAATGAAAACACATTAAAATTCAAATCTAATTCTATTGCTTTTTTATTGCATAGTGGGAGCATGAGTATATACATAAGTAACTGAACAATAGTGTACCCTTAAATTAGGCATCCATCAAGCTATTTAAAAAGTAATAACAGTTATCAAGTCATGACCTGAAGCAAAAGATATGGTTACAAGCAGACTAAAGACTCTCATCACTTTGGTACTAGAAAGATTAAATCTAAACACAAAAGAGAAAAAAACACTTGGTGTCAAATTATGTGAACTCACGATATGCCTCCAGGGTTTTCTGAGACAGAGACAAATCTAGCATTTATTTTTCAAAATAATTTATACATTATATAGTAAATGTTCAACTACTTTGATAGGTATTATATTTAAGACTTTTAACAGAAACATTTGCAATGAGAGGGACAAATATTACTTGTGCCAACTGTTGGATACACTTTCAGAACTATGGCCTCTGCACTTCAATATCCCTATCTGTCTGCTAAAATTGGACAAATCACAAAGTAAAACAATAACTTCTTTTCAAGCAACTTTTATTGACATAATCATTAATCTTAAAGACTCATTTTCTGTTCCTTACCATTTTCTCCAGTTTGTGTTAATATGAAGCTTTCAGTAGATGTGCTAAAAGGTATATGAAGTTATTCAATTATTTAATTATATATGAGCATTATATATGAAAACCATTCATTGATAAGCATAAAATCATCTTATAAACCTTAACAACTGGCCTTAAATATTTTAATGTAACAATTACTTCAAAATTAATGTTTTTTAAAATGTTATGCTTGAATTTTAATATATACTGTATTTATAAAATAAATTTATATTTCCTGGTCAGACTTATATGTTATTCTAATATCAGACCAGGATAGTTGATTATTTCCAAAGCAAATTCAATTTCTAAACACTTTAAATGATATAAGGCACAGGATATAATTTTCAAATTATAACATTAAATTACCAAAACTCAATATTCATCATATATCGTTAATTCTAGCTTACCATTCAGTTATTTGGCATAATAAATATCAGATGTTCTAATATTTTAGAGTAACTTCATACTCGTTTTTTAAATCTAGTAGCCAAATTAAATTTTATTTGAAGAAATTTTGAATAGGAAATAAATAGCCGGATTTTAAAATTCATATTAGTGTGTCCTTGTCATATCCTGTTCCTGAGTTTGCCTAATTTGCTTACTGTCATACCTCATCTAACTTAATCAATGGCTTGCTTTAATAGAATTATTCATTACACACCTGCACTGAAGAAGACATCAAGTACATGAAAAACAGAATAGTAATAATAGCATATGCATATATTAAAAACAAATTAGAAACTTTTATTGAACTTATAGGAAAAAAATATTTGAAGATTAATAAGCTTCCAATGATTTGGGATCTCTGATGTATGCTGGGACCTTGCACCCAATTAATACCCAATAAATGGCTACTGAAAGAATGAATGAAAGGGGAGCACTAGGCCAGCTCTTAATTGGGTCTGTCTAAATTCCTCCTTTCCCAAGTCTTGCCTGGACAATATCAGTCATGTCTACATCCTTCCTCCATGTGTATGCTTTCCAAAAACAAACAAAAAATAATAATAATCAAACATAGCCATTAACAAATTTATATATGCACAATTTTAGGCTAAGACTTGAAAAGGATTACCTTGACTCTCATATTTCTCCCCTAAAACTATCCATTATTTAATGGATCATCACAAAAGCACAAGGACATAGACATGAATAGTGGTACACAAAAAGGTCAAGCAAATCCTCATTTTTAGTATAGACCCCAGTTGAGAGAATAAAAAAGGAGAGCAAAGGACAACAGGGATACTGGTTCATTATATGCTGTTGTTCTTTAGAAGAACGGCCACACCAGCGTCTCATCACACCTCTTGAACCACATCCGATTATTATCATTCTGACATGTCAACATTCCTCAAAATCCTATCCATACCTAGACAAAATGCCAAATGTTCTGACCAACTTTGAATGCAGAGGATTATCACCTGTACAGTCCAGATAGAACCTGAGACCACACTAGCCTTTTGTTTCATTATCCTTCCTTAAGTC
This sequence comes from Ictidomys tridecemlineatus, assembly GCF_052094955.1. Lineage (NCBI taxonomy): Eukaryota > Metazoa > Chordata > Mammalia > Rodentia > Sciuridae > Ictidomys > Ictidomys tridecemlineatus. The sequence continues at coordinate 56,574,109 of NC_135483.1, forward strand.
AGCTGATTTTAAAAAACAAAATTCATATATTACATTAGCCTCATTAAAGTTTATCTGAGCTTTTTTTTTTAATTCTTATTCCATCAGAAACATTTCTTAAGATGGTCATCATTTTAACCATTTTAGGTTTTCTGTCATAGAATGTCTTCTATGTCTTTATTCAACTCATTTATACGATCTTCAGGTTCAAGTCAGAGAATTGAAGACTACAGAATACTAGGGTTGGGGGTTGAGGCTCAGTGGTATAGAGGTTACCAGGATGCACAAGACTCTGGATTAAATCCCCAGCACAGCTAAAATGAAAAGAATGCCCTAGAGATCCCCATCCAGGCTGACACCTATTTCAATAATTCACTCATTTTAATCATTCAAAAGCATTTTAAAGCACCTATTAAAAAGCATTCACTTGTGCAAGGCATTGGGAATACAGTTTTTAATAAGATAGGCATTGTCTCTGACCTCATGGTGCTTACAGTACTCTATAAGTCATTCACATATTTAAAATAAAGTATGATAAAAATAATCATAAGTAAAATAAGAGTCCATAGCTAGAAGGGCAACCTGGTATAACAAATCTATAAATGAATATCCGTCAACATGCTAATTTATTCATCTACAAATGGTGCATTACTATCAGCTAGCTATATTTGTCTCTTTATCCCACAAGGGTATTGTATAAAGTGATCTGAAATGCTCTACTTACATCAAGATACAATGTATCTACAACCATGGCTGGTACATAATAGACACCTTTTTAAAATATGTTTGTCACATTCTCAAGCCATGTTGAGACTTAAACTAGTTTCTTCTATTGAAAGACCCAAAACTTTTAAAACTATATTTTAAAAACCCTTGGCAATTTTATCAGTTGCAGAGATACAACAGATCCAACCAACTCTTATTTCACTCTTTTCTCTTTCCCAGGAAAATAGTTATTTAATTGGAAAGGGGGGAAAAAAAAACATTGGCAGTCCATTCTTGAATTCTGCCAGACTTCAAGTCAGTAATTTACAGCAGTACTTAAAGCTTCAACACAGTAATTTATAGCATTATTCTCAAACTTTAATGTACATATAAATCACACAGGGTTCTTGTTAAAACAAAGGTTCTAATTCTGTAGATCTGCTGTGAGATTTACAGTGCTGCATTCTAACAAACTCTTGGGTGATGTCAGTGCTGCTGGTGGATACAACACAGTTTAAATGCCAGGATCATAGGATTCCACTCTCTCCTTTCTTTTAACTGCTGGGATTACGTTTATCACTTGTCTGGCTCTTTTCCTATTTCCCCATGAGTTCTTAAAGATAAAAATTAAGTATCTTAATTACAATAGTGATAACACTGATATGTGTTTTGTTTTTTTTAATTCCAATACTCTGAGGTAAATTTCATCTTGACCTTTCAACTGGATTAGGCTTGATTTATATGACTATTGCTCTCTTTCTGTCTTTCTATCTACCATAAATTATAGATCCCTTAATCTTTTTTTTTTAATCCTTTCCAATTGGATACTTACCCTCCTGGGAAAGAGGAAAGAGTGAAATAAGAGTTCATTGGACTTGCTTTATCTCTACAACTGATAAACCTGAATCACCTAATCTAAAAGGCAAATAGAGAAATTTAATCATTAAAGGTATTCAGCAACTTAGTAGGTGCATCAGACTAAAAGCTGGAACTCTTGGTTGCTTTCTTATAAAAGCTCAACCAGAACAAAGTCTGCAATTCTATATTTCCATTCTATCATGTAGTTCAGAGTAACCTCCCCTCTATTTCAATAAGCAATCATAAAAAAAAAACCAGTATTTCTCTGGGTTATTATCTAAATATAACTTAGCAAGACCCAGAATGCATTTCATTTTTGTCATTATTATATGGTAAAAGCACAAGAGAAAGACTAAGGAAAATTTTAAGGAAACCTAATATCAGTAACATTACTATGTCATAAAATATCATTGCAGAATTTCTCAGGAGGAAAAACAGTATAAGAAGGAGAAAAAGAAGGTGCAAGAGATGTGTAATATGACAGTAGTAGTATTAGTTCATCAACGCCACCAAAAAGATTTAAATATGATGTTCCACTTAAAAATTTTTATCATATAAAATAGAATTCTTACACATTTTTTGTTCATTAGCATAATCATTTCTCCCAAGAAATACAAATTATATTAACAGACTTATCCATTTCCAAAAAGCTTAAGGTTGAAAAAAATTGTCAAATCAGTCACTATTTTCAGTATGATTCCCAGCATATAAGCAACAACAAATAATAGTGAAGAATAAGTAGTTCATGAAAACATTTGATTTAGGCCAAGGTCACCTTTAATCGTCCAATCAGAATCCAGAATCTAAGAAATTACATTTTAATAGTGGTATCCCCTTAGCGAGTGTGTATGTGTGTATATGCGCGCGCGCGCGCGCGCGCGCGCGCACACACACACACACACACACACACACACACACACACACAAATAAGAATAGGGATTGCTCATCTAAGTTCTTGGGCTTTCCCATCCTCTTCATTTAGGTCTCATACCCATTTTCCTTCTGGATACCTCAGATAATTCTTGGTCTGATAATTTCCTTCCTCAGTTGCTTCTAATTCGGGCTTACGTGCTGGTTTCATCCTATGAAATTAAACATTAGCATAACTAGTAGTAGATGAAAAGTAACTGGATCTCAGTTCTCTTAGAAGAAAACTCAGCTGAAAATTAGGAGCCCCATGCCCTGCCCTCAGCTCCACCAGCGATCAGCAGTGTAATCTTGGACAAATCACTGAAGCCACAGTTCACCTAAAAGGGTTGTCATTAAGAATAAATGAGAACATGTAAGTGGCAAAGACTACGGGAAATAGCCCATTTGGTATGAAGGCGATATCGGCCAAAGACCCTGCTATAAAATGGCTATATTGCCTTGAGTAGCCCTCTGTTCCTCTTTCTTCATGTACAAAATGGTAATAATTAGTCTATCTTGCCTGTCTCAGACAGGTTCATTTGATGACTCACTGAAATAGAAACTATAAAATGTTTGATATATAAGCTATTAAATGACTATTACTGACAAACAGTATACAAATTTAAGCCCTATTCTGTTTTTTTTAAAAAAAAGATTTTTAAAATTCCAACTATACAGAAGTACTAGGACATAGAAATCGAAGTACACTAATGTTCTATTCTACTTTTTCTGAGTTTTATTCCTCTTTTTCCTCTTAAGATGAAACCACTTGATAGATTGAATTGGTTTTCACAGTGTATATTTAGAATCAGTATTCTGAATTTGACTCTAAGGCAATTAAATCACAACCACAAGCCACAACACCTGCAGGGTTTTCTGCAAATAGATGTAAAAGAAAAAATTTGACATTAACATTTGTACTTTAAATGAAATTCTTTTAAACAGAGTTTATGCATACTGGTTTATGCAAAATTTGTTATTGACCTATATTATATTCGTGTGCTTATGGAAATGGAAAAGGTTTTTAATAACTAATCCACCATAATAAAATGAGAAAGGGGAGAGAGAGGGGGAGAGGGAGGGGGAGAAGGAGGGGGAGAGGGATGGGAGGAGAGAAAGAAGGTGCACATTTGTGTTGAGAGTAAATCCAAGAAATCACAAATAGCCTTAACATTACCATCCAGGAAAGTCTGTTCAAGATAATCAATGATCTGAGTGGCCTCACAAATTATGTTTTCCCCGTGGATAAGGACAGGCACTTCTCCAGTTGAGTTCAAACGCATAAACCAAGGCTCATTGTGCTCACTCAGGGGCAGACTTACATCATGTTCCTCGCACTTCAATGCCTTTTCAGCAATTACCAAACGCACCTGGAAGAGTTCACAAGGGTTACTGCAGTGCAGATAAGCTTTCCGTTAAATGACTTCCTGGATACTACTAAGCAGCCTTGCTGGGCTTCCAGAGATATTAACATTTTAAACGTTCTTTATAATGATAACTATTCATAGAACGAATAAGTGAGATGTATTCTAGGGTCCTACTCTTAAAAAAAAAAATAGAGAAGACAAAGTACTGAAAATGATTCTGTCTGTATTGATTATAGTCACCTTTCCCATCACCACCACTTTATGTCCTAAACCTCATTATGGGTCCTTCCCCGACAAGAGGTTGAAGTACAGGTATCCTGGGCCTTGATGGAGAGAGTGAATTTTAGGAAGAGTGAAGAAGGGAGGGTTAAAAAAGAATGTAGATTATTAAGCGGTTGAATTAAGGTGCCTCCATCTGCCAGACTCCACAAGGCCCGGCGCGCAAGGTCCAGAGAGGCCTTTCAGATTCTGAAAGTGATGCTTTCTCATTGCATGTCACGACTGGCAGTGTTGGGTCACTCCCTTTCCATCCCAGACGGATTCTCCCGCCTTTTCCCAAAGCTCACCCCAGCCCCGGAGCGCGTGCCCGCCGGGTTAGGACTCCGGAGGCGGGTTTCTGGGTAGGCCGCCATGGCCCGGCGACACCCAGCGGGAGCTGTCCCGGTGCTGAAACCCGATCCGCGCGGCCCCAGGCAGCCGAGGCCTGTACCTTTTGAGAGCTGAAGGAATGCGTCCAGTGGTACAGAATGAGCTTAACCTCCGCGTCGGACTTGCCTTCCGCCATCAAGGGCGCTCCCGCCCTCTGCTCGTCCTGCCTCCGAGCCATTGCCGAATGCTGGAGCGCAGGGAGCCTCGCCCGTCCGCCCTGCGCTTCTCCCACCCACGCCGCCTGGCGGAGCTTCTCTAGGTTTGCCCCGACGCCTGGTGGGGGGACGAGGAAGAGACCTCTGGGAAGTGTAGTTTTCACCCGCAAGAAGCTGCGGGTCCGAGGCCGCAGAGAAGCAGAGCTCTGCGCGCGCACGAGAGCCTGGAGCGCGGCTGTCAGCTGGGAGGAGCAGCTGGGAGTATTTTAGGTTAAAAAAAAAAATCTAAAATATGAGTCCCTGGTTATTACGGTGAGTAAGGGGAAGATGGAGATAGCAAATTACTCATTGGCTTTGCAGGTTGTTTGGGTAGAAGGGAGCAGTTTCCCAAGATACTTAGGGCTCTTTGGTGAAAAGGAAGTTCCGGTGACAGATTAATCAGGACCAATGAGTTTTCACTAGAAGATGCTCTCATGAAAAAGAAAAAAAAAAAAACATAAACAATAGCGATGTAATACAGACTAGTTGTTAAACACAAAATTTTACAGCAGAACTACCTGGACTTATGTCCTAGTTTTTATCCTCTTCCCCATTTTTGAAGTGGAGGTAATTTTATTTTGCTCACAAGATTTTTGCAAGAACTTAATACATAAATAAAATGTTTAAACACTCAGCTGGCACGTTGTAGACACGTAATATTATTCACAAGCTCAGTTGCCTTATAAAAGTCTCTTTATAGTCATAGGCAGAATCATGCTTTCATACTAATTACCATTGTATACCTCTTAAGATTTGGCATCATAGTAAACTGATAACATTTTTAGTAAAAACATGTAAATAGGATCATGAAATAAATCCCTGTGTAATTTGTGCAGCAAACATTGAGTACCTACTATTTTCCAGGTATTTTACTAGATCCAGGGAATACAAAGTTGTGTGTGACCTGAAACCTGGCACCCAAAATATAATTCTGGTGGCAGAGACAACAAATAGATAAGCACAATAAAGATTAAAACTGTCTTAAGGCAAGCACAAGATACTGTGAGAAAGGAAGGGATGGTGCCCAGCCCAGATAGGAAGGGCCACTAGGAGACACAAAAATCTTCTGAGGTTCCTCCAAAGAGTACAATAAAGACAGCACTTCATTTGTTCCCTGTAATTTTTACAATTTTAAAAGATTCTGTACTGTCTTCATATATTCTTATATTAGTTTAAATGCTTAAGCAAAAGGGATCTTGCAAAATTTGTTTTTTAATCAGGTCACTGCCCCCACCTCACCCCAGGCCTAGTATTGAGTCCAGGTCCTCAAGCATGCCAAGCAAGTGCTCTACCATTGAGCTCCACCCTCAGTTTGCTTTAAAGTAGAAGGGGAATGAACAAACTTTGAAATTAGGCAGAATAGATCTTAAAGTCAGCTGTCACTCTGCTGTCTCTTCAGCTTTTACTTCATCACATATAAAATATGTACGTGTAAAAATATGTGCCAACCCAGAATGCCATGGGAATTGGAGGAGAGAATTGTACCAAGAAAAAAGCACCAAGACACTGCCTGGAATGTAGCAGTTGATGGAAAGGTGCCTAAAAGCCCTTCCACTGACAGGAAAAGACATCATACTACACTGAATCCTCTCTTTTTAGGCCTCACAATTCTTACAACTACAGTACCTATATAATCCTCCCATTCTTCAGAAGAAGAACTGTATTTTTAATTTCCCAACCCTAAATTCTGCAATATATTATATAGTTCCTTTTTCCTTGATTTTACTAAATCACCTCAATATTTGAATAAATGCAACACTCATGTTGAGCCATCTAATGCTTGCAGCTGAAAGAGGCCTGACAACAAAACCCTGGTTCATCAAACACTAAGAACTTCCTTCTCCATTACATCTTCCCAGTAGCAAAACCATATAGTGGACATTGAATGAACCGCCTGATTGCTCTGTCGGTGTTTAGTACCAAGTATTCATATTCATTGGCAATGTAAACATGTGAAGGGCCTCTGAAGGGAAATTTATCAATATGCATCAAAAATCTTCAAAATGGACATAACTTATGTCAATTCCTGTATTTTCAGTTTAAGGAAAAACTAACAAAATCTCCAGTTGGTCCTAAAAACATCTATTTTCCACTTCTTCTTTGGTAATAGAAATTTTAGCAAAGCATGTGGCTGCTGAGAATAAAACTGCATTTCCCAGGCTACACTGCAGCTAAATGTGGCCCTATGACTGTATTCAAACAAAAGGTCATGGATGTGCCACACACGTGTTCTAAGAATCATCCTCACAGAGGCAGCCAGATGTTTGCCTCCTCATCCCCATCTCCATCCTGCCCCCAGGAAAGTGGACACTGAGTTAGATGAGGAGGAAGGAGGCCACACACTAGGAATGGCTAAGTCATGAGCTGGGAGGGAAATAACCTATGAAGACACTGGGGAGCAGAACTACCATAACCACCTCCATCTCCAAAGCTCCATACTTAAAAAAATATATATATAAGCCATCTGGATTAAGGCAGTGTTTTAGTGAGCTTTCCCATTGCTACAAAAAAAGACCTGAAAAGAACAATTTGAGAAGAGGAAGAGTTCATTTGATGCATAGTTTCAGAACTCTCAGTTCATAGAAGGCTGGCTCCATTCCTTTGAGCTCAAGGTGAGGCAGAACATCATGGTAGAAGAGTGTGGTGTGTGGTGGAGGAAAGCAGCTCAGGGAATAACAATCAGGAAGCAGAGTGTTTTAGTCAGCATTTTCGCTGCTGTGACTAAAAGGTCCAAACCAGAACAACTGTAGAGGAGGAAAGATTTATTTAGGGGCTCACAGTTTCAAAGGTCTCAATCCATAGACAACAGGCTCCATTTCTCAGGACTCTTAGTGATGCAAGACATCATGGTGGAAGAGTATGGCAGAGGGAAGCAGCTCACATGATGATCAGAAAAGTCTCAACTTGCTAGATAGAAATATATACCCCAAAGCCATGCCCCCAATTCCCACCTCCTCCAGCCACACCCTAACACTTCAGTTACCACTAAGTTAATCCCCATCAGAGGGTTAATTCACTGATTAGGTTAAGACTCTCACAACCCAAACATTTCTCCTCTGAACCTTCTTGCATTGTCTCAGACGTGAGCTTTTGGGGGACACCTTACATCCAAACCATAACAACAAAGTTCAGCATTGCTCAACAGAGACAAAATATAAACTCCAAAGGCATGCCCCCCAATGACCTACCACTCAGCCACACCCTATCTGCCTACAGATACCACCCAGTTAATCCTTATCAGTGGATTAATGCACTGATTAAGTTAAGGTTCTCATAACCAACCCAATCATTTCACCTCCAAACTTTCTTGCATTGTCTCACACATGCACTTTTGGGGGACAACACATATCTAAACCATAATAGGCAGTGTTATTTGGGGTTTTCCAGATGCTTATGTCTTAACTTCTTCTCACTAATATATCAACTTTGTGAAATACAAGTGGTTTCTATTTCTTTATGCTTCTGTAGATTCTAATTTTTCTATAATTGGATACGTATTGTTTTTACCTCTTAAAGATGTGAACACTAAAAGAATATCATTTCCTTTTATTTTTGTATCCCAGTAAAAACCACTGGAAGGTAATACAAAAATCATATTATCTATTCAGGTGTTAGTTCAGAGCTTCTATTAAATTGTCTTTATATTCTGTACTATGTCTTTGTATGTCCTAGCATTATTGTGGGCTCCCAGAGGATAGAAGCCAGATTCAGAAAAATTAATGTTTCAATATACATTTAGTGAACACCACATGTTCCAGGCATAGTACTGGATGCAGAAGACATGGAGTTAAAACTCACGGTCACTGGCCCTATGTGGAAGGAGAAAAATAACATCTAAATGTAGTGTTGTAATAGCTTAAATATTTAAATTATGAGAGCAAAGGACCTAACATGGAGAGGCTTCCCAGAAGAGGCAATAATCTTTACCACAACTAGTATTATATTAAGGGGGCTGTGCTGTAGCTCAGTGGTAGAGCACCTGCCTCACACCTGTGAGGCCCTGGGTTTGATCCTCAGCACCAAATAAAATAAAGGCATTCTGTCCACCTACAACTACAAAAAAAAATTTTTTAAATGGCTTTGAGGGTATCCCTGTGAAAGTATGATATTAGGACAGTTGCCAATATACCCAGTGTTGTGCTGCCATTAGCTCATGATAGCTAAATGTTAAATTTTCAGGAATTTTGCAAGCTGAATTTCAATCCAGCCATTACTAAAAATTAATCAAATTGATTTTTTTACTTAATAAATTATTTTTAAAGAAATACTCAAAACTCATCACTTCCTAATTATCTTATTATCTATGCTCTTGAGTTTATTTATGTATTATATCTACATGATGAAAATAGTATATAAGGGTATGCTATTGTGCATCTCTTCCTAACTCTTTGTTCAATGATACTATGTTAGTAGTTTGAAATTTGCCATAGTAGTATTTATAGTACAGAAATCCGTACATGGTATGTTTCTTTTTCCCCAGAGAATTGGTTGTTAAACATTTACTGACATACCTTGGAATGTATCTCTTATTTAGTATTTAATAAAGTGTTTTTTATGATGATAGCCAGGAAAATCCTGATTAAATCTGTGAATGAGGGGCTGGGGTTGTGGCTCAGCAGTAGAGCACTTGCCTAGCACGGGCAAGACCCTGGGTTCCATCCTCAGCACTGCATAAAAATAAATTAATTAATTAATTAATTAAAGATATTGTGTCCAACTACAACTAAAAAATAAATACTAAAAAAAAATCTGTGAATGAGTACATTTGTATACTAATCTGCTTTTATCACTTCTTCCTGTCCCAACCAACTTTAGTTCTATTTCCTTCTCCATTTCTTAGACACCCACTGTCTTAGGTACCTTTCATTATTTTCACTGTGCTTAGAAAGAAAGTGGATATGCACACAGCAATCTGTCCACTATGGAACACTGAGCACTTTCTCTAGCACATCTTCCCAGTAGAAATTTTAAAACCATGAAGTAGATACTGCATTAGTACTTTATAAACAAATGGCATAAAACTTTTGCATCTAAAGAACACATATCACTTTCTTATAACTTAGTCTTATCTTTATGACAATCCATAATTGATAGTTGCAACACACTCCTTTTTTTTTTTTTTTTTTTTTTTGCAGTGTTGAGGATCATGCATGCTAGGCAAGTACTCTACCACCCTGGAAATGAGATTTAGTAGCTGAGAAATTAGTCCAAAATCCTAGAGTTAGTGACAAAACTATAATTCAAAAATGAATTTCTTACTACTAGTCAGTATTATTTTCTACAATATTATAGTAGCCCTAAACTAAGGAGTGTTGAACTTTCAAGCTATAGAGCACTTGAACTGGGCTTTGGGGAAAATATAGCCACTTTCTTGGAAACTATTCCACATAGATATATACATTTCTATGAGAGCTCTTATCAACTATGATATCAACCACTATTTATGTCTTTCATGTTCATTAGACTAAGCCTTTTAAGGCTTAGGACAAGGATTCAATATTATTCATTTTATATCACCAGGAATCCAGAATAGTGCTTGGTACATAAAAGATGCATCCAAATTGCCTATTAATTGATGGAGAAAAAGAATAGGTAACCAACATCAATAAAACAGTGACAAATAATAATAAGTTGTAGGCTGGTAGCCTACTGCTGTAGAAATGCTATGTGTGATGTAGTGATTTTCATTTGACAAATTTGATATTTACAAATCTGGATTGGGGATCATGACTCTGTAAATTGACAGTCTTTTATGTTACTAGTTATTATAGCACCTTATTATTTAAATGTTTTTGAGTGAATGAAGTCCAAATGGATTTGATTTGCCATAATAGTATAAATACCACTATGGCAAATTTCAAACTATTACCAAGATGTTTTAAAACAACATACATAACTTCTCTGAGTCTGAGTCACCTTACCTATTAAATTATAATAAAATTATAATAAACATCTACTAGATATTTTGGCTACATAGATAGACATTCCAAGTTTGGGAAAGTTCCTTGACCTTGACAATTATGATTTCTGTACTTTCCTCTTTCAATAAGATTTTGATTTAATTATATACTATTGTTGTGACTCAATGATGTGTGTGTGTGTGCTGTGTGTGTGTGTGTGTGTGTATATATATATATATATATACATTATGTTAAGTCTTGTTACTGATCTTAAAGATTTTGAGGTAATCTTTATTTATTAGGTAATACTTGTTTTTTTTAATGAAGGTCATCTAAACCAGATATATTGAAACATGACAAATTAGAATATCCTTATGGCTTTTGATTTTTAATGCACTATTATGAATGACCACAAGAGGTCTCTATTTTTAAAGAAAAGAACATCCCATGGTTATATTTCTTGACAAATTAGAAAACAGACATGGCGATATTCTCCAAAGAATATATTTAACTAAGCAAGTTCAAAAGCAGATCCTCCAAAATTAAAAAAATATATATATCTTTTAAACATATAGAAAAATTGAATTGTCTCCACTTTATCCTGACAGTAACAGTGTTAATACTAAACAAAAATTAGTTTACCTGTTTTGACTTGACCCATGCCAGTAATCTAATCCATGTGAATTACATAGGATTTACATACAGTAAAAAAAAAAAGGCAGGGTGTAGTCACTCACATTAAATAGGTATGAGAAATCAAGCACACTGCAAACTAGTCATACTGTGACCAAAAGCACACTGTGCACAAGAGCTCAGTGACCAAGATGTAGTGGCATGAAAAATCTGTATGTGTCAAAGGGGCTTTTCACCATGTGTGAAACCAAGGCATATATGTAGACCAGGGAATGCGTACTCCACCCCAAACAAAGGAGGGTTCCTCATTTAGAAATGATTCTCAAATTTTTTTTTATCTTAAATGTGAAAACAATTCCTGTTATCTGATATTTTCAAGCATCTGCAAAACACTAAGCATTATCTAGTTAAGAGAGATAAAAGATGGCTCATAGAGTACATTGATTTGGTACAAAAATTGCAATGGTTCTGGCTATTTTACCAGAGCTCTAATCACCCTGGCTTCCATATTTAATTTATCACAGTAGTTCCTAAAGTGTGGTCCTCTGATGAGCAATCCATCATTGCCTGAGAACTGGTTAAAAATGCACATTCTACATAATCATTAGCTCTGGGGGTAGGGCCCAGCAATCTGTGTTTTAAAGTCATCCAGGTTTCGTTGGTGCACATAAGGTTTGACAACTATCAATTTAGTGTATTAACAGTTCTCAGCCTCTTGTTTTACCATCTGTAAAATTTGTAAAGCAGTCTAGTGTGTGAAAGTGAAATGGCTGACTTAATTGTGCCTGGAAGAAAACGTTAAATAATTTGGAACAACCTCTACAAAACAGGTAAAAGCCTATGGTGCCAAGTCATAAGGTGCCAAGCCACCAGTTAGAGTCCCCAAGATCAAGATGTGAAAACTTTACCACTCTTCCCTAAAAATGTGCAATTTTTCACCTGTTGGCTTCTAAGCAAATGCTACTGTGATCAACAATAGCCATGTTTCCTCTGGTTTTTCTTACAACCCAGAGCAAATTATCATGTTAAGCATAACTTGTTAATTCAAGAGACTCTAGCAGTGAGGTTATTATAAATTACAATAATTGAATCTTCTGATTTCCCAAAGAATAAATAACAATGCTAACAATATGCTAAAAATCTTTGTTTCTTAGTAGAAAATTCACTTTGAGCAATACTTCTAATGGAAAGCAGTTAACATCTATCTACCTGTTTCCATCCATCTCTACAGTCATGAAAGATGTACGTGTTCAGAATACATGTGTATGGACCATATGAAATTCAAACAGATGTATTTGCACTACTAGATTACTAATTTTTTGGAATATTTACTGTGTACCAGGTACTGTTTTGAGGGCTTTGTATGTATATCGCATTTAACACTTGGAAAATCCCTTAAAGGCAGAGAAAAATATCATCCCTATTTTATCAATGAGGATATTGAAGCAGAGAGTGGCCAGTTAAACTTCACAAACTCACACTATTAGCAGTGTCAAAACTGACTCTTAAACCCAGAAGCCTGGTCTAGAGATCATTTTCTTACACAACCCAGCCTCACTATATAAAGCACAATCATGGTCAGCAACTATGGCTCCCCTAGTCTCACAAATATTATCTAATCCTTAAGTCACTGAGTGTTATACTGCAGGAATAAAATTGTTTAGAGTGCGTAGAAAATATTGGGGGAAGGAGGATGAAAAGAATATCTTCCTAAAAATAAGATAACACTTATTACAAATTTGTATCAACATTCCTATTATAAGACAGGAGTTCCTTCTAAAATTTACAAAGTGCCTTTATAAATAGCACTCATTTGATGGCCCAACAACTCCCTTTTAGAGATAAGGAATGGGAATTGAGGTGTGGAGTTGTCCATCCACTAATAAATGGTAGAGCTGAAATTAAAACACAAGGCTCATAGCTCCAAATTCCACACATACTCTACTACATCTGCAGCCTCAGTGTTGCCCACTCCTTGCCTCAGTCTGTGCATGGGCCAGCTCCTCAGCCCCCTCTTTATACATTGGCATCAAAGTATAAAGACTTCTCTTCTTTTACTGACTTCTGTTCAGCTACTTGAGTTACAGTGATGAATCTGGACATTGTTGGCCCAGTACTGTGGGGTCTTCCTATTGTGAGTACAGTGGCCAAGGTTATACTTCACTGTGTCATTTCTCCATGTCAACTTAGCATTATTCTCCAGGCTGGCATACTGAGAAGTAGTTAAGAGCTCAGACTTTACAGTCAGAACTAATTCCAGTCCTGGTCTCGCCAATCACCAGCTACATGATCGTGGGCACAGTAAAGAAATTATACCACCTTTATTGGCATATTGTGAGGATTGTGATTTTTTAAAGTTAAGTATTTAGCACAATGTTTACACATGATATAGAAAAATCAATAATGATAGGAAGGTAAAAATAATTGATTTTTAAATATTCTGAGTAAATGTTTTCTCCTGGAGGATCTATCCTGCTAGATTGTTTGCACTTTTGAAGTTCATTTTTAAAAATTCTAATGATTTAACATGAATCCTAGCCATTTGGACTTCAATGACACATATGAAATAATCTCTCTGAGGTAGATAATAAACTTTCTAATGACAGAAAAGACATGATAAAATCCTTAGAAACTACTCATACATCCGCGAGTGCATTTCATGCTGTGCCTGTTGAGTAGATCATTAAAAGAACACTTGATGGTTGTATCAATATTCTGCAAACAGCACTGATTACATGAATGAAGGTAAGCAAGATCTAAAAAAAAAGGGGTCACATCCCAGTGTGCTCTACTATTGGAATAAAACTAGAAACTCACTAACATTTCCTTCATTAATGCAACAAGAGTGAAGAGTTTATTTAGAAATGTTTGCAACTATAAAATTCTCTAGATTTTTTTAGACATAATTTTGGAAAAAGCATATTCCACAGAGTATACTTCATGCTTAAGCTCGAAATTGCAGCTTTTAATTAGGTATATTTCCTAAAGCCAGCGCTTTCTTCCTAAATTAAAATGTGCTTGTGTACATTTTAAGTATTCTTTCATCACTACAGAATGCCCTTCTCTCAGTGGAAGTTGCCTATTTCTAGCTATTTCCCAATAAATGATTCAGGGAGTCTTCCCAGACACTTGGTTTTCTCATTCTTTTTTTTTTTTTATGCTTAAAGGAATCTTTCTAGGAATGTAAGATCATTCAGTGCCTATCTTTGTAATTCAAATTAGAATATTTAATAATACATTGGAATTTATTTTTTCAAATGTCCTTCTCTCCGCGTGTGTGTGTGTGTGTGTGTGTGTGTGTGTGTGTGTGTGTGTGTAGTCAATAAATAAAAAGTGATTAATTTATGTCTGCATTGTCTCTGGCCATATGAGAAAAATGTCACTAAAATTCAGACAGAAGCTTCAAAGAAGGAAATTGCTAATGTTGCAAAGGGTTGCTCTAAGTAAGATTTTACTTTGTGAAGGTAAAAATAGGACAAGATAAGATTCTGGGCAGCCGCAGATTCTGGGCACCAAATAGTCATCTATGTTCCTTTGGCATCAACTTCGACACACTGGCATGATTTTTTTCTTAGCCATCCAACATCACCAAGGATATTGAGAGAACAAACACAGGAGCTAGTGCTATAAAAGCCTACTTCACTTATCTTGTTGGTCTTAAGATCCTAAAGAAGCTGAGATAACAGAAACAATAGAACACAGTGCTGGATCTCATGTTGCATCCAACTCTAAAGCACATTGGCTTTCATTTTTTTTAAATGAAAAAATGTATTTTTCAAATAAAGTCAATACTGTGAGAAAAGGTGAATTTAAGTCCTCAGCATGTAACTGAGACAAACGAAAGCATGGAGTTGAGTCTGTGCCTATTAAAGCTGCATGAAAGAAATAGGTGACGTGGTCAAAATGAGCCATCTTCCAGTGATTCCCTGTGGGGAGGGACTGGAGAGATCAGTAGACCACAAAGACCACAGAGAGGAAGAGAATGGCTTTATAAGAAACTATCATTTCAGAGAAAGGAAAAAAAAGTCAGATTCAGGTGATGCTTTGATTTCCAAAGCACTTGGGAAGAATCAGCTACACAGGCTAGCTTAAAAACTTTGCAACCTAAGAGGCTGCCAGATGCAGGTTATGAAAATGGAAAAACCCAGTCCCGCCAATTCCAAGTGACAAAAGAAGGTAAAGATGGTAAAACCACAATTACCTGGAGATAAGACTACACAATGTATAAAGTCCAAATATAGTGAAAATGGACAGATGAAGGTGAAGTACCCAAAGTCCCAGAAGTGTCTAGAACCCAATGGCCAAGTCTGGAAAGGACACTTGAGTTTTGAAGGGAGGGAGATGCCCCTTCCTCTGAGATCTCCCAGAGCAAAGATGCTGATTCTGTACAATGAAGTGGCTGAAATACGATGGGCCCTCTTTAAATAACTGATGACCAACGACAGCCCTCTCTTTCACCTTCCTCCTTACGCGTGTGCCTTGATGGCTAGGGCAGCTGCAGATAGCAGCAAGTTCTCAGACATGCAGGGGACTTCTCGGCTCAGCTCTTAAGAGCCTTCTGCCAGCTGTCTTGAAAGCTGATTTAGGACGTCCTCCCCTGAGGCCTGGAGGGTGGCGAGTCTCTGTGGTGGGGTCTGTGGCCTTTGCCCTCTTCCTGTGCTAAGTCACAGCTCTGAAATCAAGCCTCTAAGTGAGCATCAACTTTTGTACACAATTCCTCCAATCCCCCGAGCCACCCCTTGTCACCAGTAGGCCTGTTGGGTGCCGTAAATGTGATCCCGTCTGTCGTTTCAGCCTCGGCTGAAGAGCGACATGGCCATATTTATTGCTGTTGCTATTCTAGGGGCTGGATGACGTTGTTCTCCCCTTGTGGCTAAGCACTGCCTGTTCATCTTTCACCGCTCCCTCCAAGTCTACAAGGGCTGAAACCAGTGATACAAATAGATTCCATCAGGAGGAAAGTTCAAATGAGAAGTTCTGAGGCATTTCTAGACCCATCTGTGGTATGTTATTAAAAGTTTTCAATCCTGTTGTCCCCTATTCTAAATGTGTACTCTTAGCATCCCACGATTACCATATAAACAGCTCTTGGTGGTAAGTTTGCTAAGGAATGGAAACAAGGCTAAAGGGGGAAAACAACTTGACGGATAAGGACAGCTTAGAAATTTGGCAAATGTTGACTTTTTCACTGCTGAGCGTTGGGAGTGTCCAAATGTTACCAGAACACTTGAAGATTTTCCACTTGCCTGGGTGTGACCTCAGTCCCTCCAGCCTTCCCTACTAAGACACGCTTCTTTTGTGACGTGAAAGAGGCTAAATGACAAGCCACAGACGCTCCAATTAAGGTTACAATGATACAGGGCACAGGTGACAGATCCTGGGAAGTAACTATATACAGGTTTTCTAAATGAAGAACTTGGACACACAAATAACTAATTACAACATGCGTTACCCACACCAAGGAAGGGTGACTCTGACTTGACCGCTAACCCCTCCTCATTCCCAACTGGAATCTTCTGTCACAGCTCATATCCGTCCATGTCTGTCTCCACCTGGAAGATCACCGTAGCTAAGCCTCTCCAAACTTCTTGTGCCTTCCACAAATCCAATTTGAAATTGGAGAATTTATAGTGTAGGTAATGGGAGCAATGGCAATGCCCATGGGCTCTGGGTTTGAACACCTGCCCATAGCCCAGCTGTGCAACCATGGTAAGCCTCCATTTCCCTTATAAAGTGATAATAGTAACCACTTTATGGGCTTGTTGGGAGAATTCTATGAGGAAGATGTGTGCAAAAGCAATTAGAAAAACTAAAAGCCAGAGCCAGGAGGCTTGTTTTCATTTTAGAGCAGGGAGGTTTTACTCTGGCAAGTTTCCTTGGGAGCAGTCGTAGTACATCTTCATCTATCTGTTCTTTTAAAGGACAATACAGAGTTGTGCTCCAGATTCAGTGTTTCTGGCTGCCTGCCGGGGAAATACCGCTCCAATATCCTGGGTATTATTTAAAGTGCACTATCAGCAGGCAGCCTGCTAATTTTTTCCTGAAAATTCCATAAACTATAGAATTATTCAAATGAAAGCACTTACGACAGAGACTATCCTGAATGTTAAAGTGGAAGATACATCAATGTAGAGCACAGATTTGGTTTGCTTTTACTCATTATGTCTTTTGTTTGCCATCTCTTCTCAACTGCATATCTCTGCATTGTTACATCTCATATATGTAAAAATGGAACTGTTTTATGTCTCAAGGACCAAAATTCATCTCTCTAGAGACCCATTTCCACTAATGATGAAAAAATATATATTTTACCTTTTAGAGTATCTCAGCCATCTCCAGTACAATACAGATCTCCTAGGGGTAAATATTCAGTCAGCCTTCTCCTCTCCTTTGGTAGTGGAAGGAGTGTGGGAATCAATCTAATCTTCTGGTGGTTTAGTGTTCTCCTGGCCTCAGAGGAGGGGCATCTGGTTTTAGAGCCATCCTCTGGTCCTCACTGACCTCCCTTGAGGTGTCTTGTCCAGCTGGATGTTTGGGATTTGACCTCTGGTCTTGCTACAGCTGCTGAAAGATTCATATCTAGGGTCACTCATGGTCAGTCTTCCCAACACGGTCAGGCATGGTCAGCGTGTAGCTGTCCACCCCTCCTCACCAAAGCTGACTCAAACTTGGCTCTAACTGATCTTCTAAATACAGCCATGACTCCCATCCAGTCCTTTGCCTCTGTGATGTCCACCCACAGCTTTACCTCAATTGAGACAAGGTGGGGCAGATATTTATATGACCCACAATCAACAAATGGTGGATGCAGGCTGCCCCCAAAAGTTCACATGACCTCCAGCTGCAAGGCCCTCTTTTGGCTGAGGAAAATTCTTGAGCAAGGAGCCAGCTGAGAGGCATTGGCTGTGGACACTCACAGCAGCTAGGGAAACCAATGCCCTGTCCAGGGGGCCTGTCCAGGGAGCCTGGCCAGTGCTTTCAGGTCCAATAGAGGGCTACCCATTCTCTATCTGCCCAAATATACCACACCATCTTCTCTGTCTTGGGGTAGCTATGCTGGGTTGGCTCCGATTATTTTTTTTAATTTGTTCTAATTATATGTTGACAGTAGAATGCATTTTGATATATCATACATAAATGGAGTATAACTTCTCATTCTTCTGGTTGTACATGATGTAGAGTTACACAGGTCATGTGATCATATATGCACAGAGGGTAATAATGTCCGATTCAGTCTACCATCATTCCTACTCCCATACCTCCTCCCCTCCCTTCACTCCCCTCTCTCTAGTCCCAAGTACCTCTATTCTCCCATGCCCGCTTATTGTGAATTAGCATCTGCATGTCAGAGAAAACATTCAGCCTTTGGTTCTTTAGGATTGGTTTATTATTTGATAAATCTTATCACATCCCTCCCCAGGTATTCAGGAAGGAAGTATTGTTAGAGACATTTCCATTCTCAGATTCTCAGAATATCTTGAAATTTCTCTCAAACTGTCCCCAAAGCTCTCCAAACTGTTCTGATACCATATCCTATAACTTTCCTCATCTGTGTTTCACAGTAAAAAACAAAACAAAACAAAACAAACAAACAAAAAAACGAACAATTACTTCCAATTGGCAACCTTCAGGAAAATTTTAATTTTTTTTTCTTTCTCAGTGATGCCTGAATCTGACAAATATTAGTCTTCATCTCTTGCATATCATTTCTCTTCATCTATTTTTGTTGTTGTTCTGGAGATTTAACCCAGAGGCCCTTTACCACTGAGCCACATCCCTAGCCCTTTTGGTTTTTTTTATTTAGAGACAGGGTCTCACTAAAATGCTTAGGGCCTCACTAAGTTGCTGAGGCTGATCTTGAACTTGGAATCCTCTTTCCTCAGCCTCCTGAGCCACTGGGATTACAGGTGTGCACCATCACACCTGGCATGCAAATCATTTCTTCTAAAGTTAAAATCTGCTTTCAAGTAGATTCAAATCTACTTCCTTTGAATCTTGCCCTGAAGAATGAATGCTGTTGATGGACAGGAAGACTTGTGATCACTTGGAACAGTGAAAACTTAGCTTTAGTTGATATTTCAAGCATATTAATCTGATCATCCAAATATAGACTACTCCTTTATTTTTTATTATTTGCCTTGTCACAAAATGCACATTTCCTTTATGGCTGCTGTTTGTATTTGATAAAATATACAAACTATTGAAAACTCTCAACTTTGCAGAGCCCCTACTCCAACATCTATGAGAGCTGTTCTTTGTGTGCCTGAGGGCAGGGTTCAGGTTTCCCAAAGCTCTTAAAACTTTCTTCCCACGCCCCAGTGGATGGGTTTGTACTTGCTACCGCTCAAAGCCTTTTCAGTCCCATGTCCATGAAGGCAGCCCTCGGCGGCCTCTTTCTAATCTTGTCTGTCCTGGATATCATAAGAAGAATCCACAAGGACGGTGACCTCATCCAAATTGGCCTCTCCTTACACTCAGATCCTAATGATCCCTCCTGGCCTACCAAACTTTGAGTTCTAATGATCCCTTTTTAGAAAGTTAGAAGGAACAAGTTATTCTGCCCCATGGTTCTATGTGAGAAGAGATAGTTTCCCTTTTTACCTCTAGGAAGTCTCTGGGAATGATCTGTTCTTTATTTAGGATGTTTTCCAAACACAAGTTCACTCACCCATGGGAGTTCACCCATGTATTCTAAGGGGTCTGGAAAAACTCTCCAGATTTTTCATCTCGATGACTGTTATTTGATTTTAGGGTTGATTTTGTGTTTATGTTTAGGCTGACTTTGGCACTGACTCCTTCTACTTTGATGGTTTCTGACTAATGAGGAGAGAGGCAGGCCTACTATGAAACTGGTGCCTCTCCACCAAGCACAGCCAAATGGTGTGCTGGTGCACTGTACTGAGGCTTCCTAAGAGAGCAGAGTCCTCAGCGGCAGCCACAGGATGCTGTGCTGAACTCGGGGGAAGCTGTACCTCCGTGGGCAGTACCCTAACATTTCAAAATGCAAAACATCATCTGTCACGTTAAATTCAGGTTGTTAATTTCAATATTATTGCTTCAGTTTGGGTTGGCTTTATGTTGTAAATAAACTATAAGCATACACAAGTTTACCTTATTTTTTATTTGTTCTAAGTAGTTACACATGACAGTAGAATGCATTTTGATACATCATACCTAAATGGAGTATAACTTCTCATTCTTCTGGTTGTTCATGATGTAGAATCACAGGGTTCATATAATCATATATGCACACAGGGTAATAATGTCTGATTGATTCTATTATTGTTCCTACCCCCAGACCCCCTCCCTTCACTTCACTTCCTTCTGTCTAATCCAAAGTACCTCTATTCTTCCCTAGTCCCACCCCCCACCCCACTTACTGTGAATTAGCAGTTGACCTTATTTTTTACTTATGGAAGTACATATAAACAACCATTGTAAATCTATTTTTTATTATTAGAGTTTTATTGTTATACATAGTATTTGGGTTCATGCCAACAAACTCACACATGCCTGAAAATCAATTTCAGCTCATGATCCCCATCTTATTCCTCTCCCTCTCCCTTCCCATCCTCCCACCCCTCTCCCATTCTCCTTCCTCTTCTCTACTAGACTTCTTTTCGCTCCTCTATTAATTTCTATTTGATTGGTTGTTATGTTACTTATCCTTCCTTTCCCTTTTCATTATTTTACTCTACCTTCCACATATGGGAGAAAACATTCGAATTTTGAGTTTCTGAGCTTGGCAAACTTCACTTAGCACGACAGTCTTATTTCTATCCATTAGCAGCAAGTGCCATAATTTCATTCTTTTTAATGGCTGAGGTAAATCTAAATAAAAAAAGAAATTATTAAAGTTACCATAGGAGAGAGGTCTAGGTGCATTTTTATTTTCCTCCCCCAAGTTATCTGTGAATTTCTCTAGTTTGTAAGACACTGGTTCATAGAAGAGGGACCCCATCTTGCCTCAGGGTATGCATTAGAGTCAATAGGGAGAGGCAGACATTAAAGACCCTTCCCATATTCTCCAGTACTACCCTTCTTCCTGTTCTGTTCTCTCTGCTCCATCCTGAGCTATGGGGAAGGCAACTAAACAGCTTCTTACTGAGCTCTCAAACAGATCACAAACAGACCCTAGTCCCTACTTTCTGCCCAGCATCACCTCTGAGACCTTGTCCTTGGCCCAATGAGCCATACCATAAGGTCCTTTTCTTGGTCCCTTCAATGCACCAAGCTCTTTTCTATATCTTCTCCTCCAGTTGATCTGCTTCCTTTCCTGGCCATCCCTACTCATCCCTCAGAGCTTAGCTGGACTGTCATCTCCTTACAGAAAAATTGGAGCAATATCTATTGGAAGGATGGATGGTAGATGATGGATGGATGGAAGGAGAGGAGAATGAATTGGTGGATGTAGATGCCTTCCCTGACTTTTTAATCTAAATGAAAACGTCCCTTTCTATTCTTCCTTATAGCACTATTTTTCCTTCTGTAGCACAGCATTTGCAATGTGTATTAATTCAGTATCCATCTCCTCAGAGGACTACACATTCCATGAAGGCAGAGAATTAATGATGTTATACCTATTACTGGATATCCCATTTAGAAGGCAGCTGCAGTCTACATACAGTATTAAGTAAATGAACAAAAAGAATACCTGAAGTTTAGATTCACATCACTGAAACAGTTGCAAGGAGAGGGAATGATCTTTTGTAACGTATTAAAATCTTTTAATTAATGGATTATATTAACATGAAACAATCCAAAAGAATGATAAATTTTGAGGAAAAGTAACATGTTTCCTTTGGAAAAAAGTCACAAACTAAAACATCACTTGCAGATGGCCACCATGGACACTAATCATAGATAAAATATACACCATAATCAGTATGAAAATGATTTCAAAGGCTACAGATTTCTTCAAGCAAAATTTCGTTACTGCTTGACAGAATAGGTCTTAGGCTATATATAATTCAACAGTCACCAAACTACTTACTCATAATTGTGGAAAAATTTTTTTCCTCCAACAGGCATAAATTTATTTATTATTTACTTATTTGCATCAGGAATTAAAGCTAGGACGCTTAACCACTGAGCCACATCCTCGACTTTCTACTCTTTATTTTAAGATAGGGTCTCAATAACTTGCTTAGGGCCTCACTAAGTTGCTGAGTCTAGCCTTGAACTTGTGATCTTCTTGCCTCAGCCTCGAAAGTCACTGGGATTATAGGTATTCACCACCACTCCTGGCTCTAACAAAACAAAAAAAAAAAAATTAAAGAGTAACTTGAAAAAATTTTGAAGAGTTGTCCCAGGATCATTTGGACACATTCACTTCTTGTGTGTTTAGTCCTCCGTCCCAACACTGCTTCAACTCCCAGGAGTGATGAAGGAAAAACAGGTCCTAGAGATGCTGGCACTCAGGAGCAGGGAAGGCCAATGTGCCTGGCAGAAACAATACCCAGAAATGGCAAGGTCCTGGGAAACTTGCCAGTCAGATCAGTGCTTTAATTGTAAAGGTACTGGAAACCCAAGAGCTGGGGCAGTGGGAACTCTCACCCATGGGCAGAGTTCTTCTGGGCTTAGTCCCTATGTCCTGCCACTTCTCCAAGGTGGGTAAAGGAGACAGATTTCTCAAGACCAGTGGTTCCAGGAGACACCACACCTCCCTGAGGTCAGGCTCCAGGCACTGGACAAGAGATGGAGACCTTGCAAGTCCACTCACTGGTCTGGCCTACAGTTTTCAGTTTCATTGATATCTCAGTTGCAAGGCTGCCTCATTAGCGGTTTGTTTTATTCTGTACATATTTACCATCTAGTATACATTTATCCATTTAGGAGATACACTATTACTTTGAACTTTTGAATTTTCCTTTTAAAATGATAAGTAGGAAGACATTGTTTGTAATTTGCAAAGCACTTGCAGAAAAAAAAATTCATGCAAAAAAGATGAAGTCATACTAGGATCATGAGTACAGAGCAACTTTAAATGTATTGGATTAGTGTATAGAATCAAAAGAAGTCCAATTGAGAGAATTTCCCTAAAGCAAAGTTTCTGTTCATAAAAACACAGATTCCTGGTCCCCATTAGAAACCCAGAGAATCAAAATACATCTAGAGAGAAACCTTGGCATGTATATATTTAACAAGTTCTACCTGGTGATTGTCAGCAGAGTAGTTTTTGAAATGTTCCTTCAGTAATAATTTCATCAGAGAAATACATCATGATCACTAGGAAATTCTCAGAATGTATGTGATGGGACCACACAGATTTTACTAGGTGTAAAGTAAAGAGTGTAAGTTGCACAGGGAGCTTTTGAAAAAGTTCACCATAGGATTATTACCTTCACTTCCATGAAATATTCCTTCCAATCCTAAAGGAATATTTCATATGGATCTAAGGTGTAGAAATGGGGTAGAATTTATTATGGGCTGTTGCACTTTTCTCTAGAAATAGCAAAACTTTCAAACCAGCAAATACAGAAAGACTGGCACACCAGCATACAGCTGGAAGTTTCTAAATGTCCACTTCTGTCACAGCCGGCAGACAGTCTTTGAATTATTCAATGGATGAGTCAGAAATCACTCATACCATCTGGATTACCCAGGCAGTCTTTTTTCATTTGGGACAGTAAGTTTTGGAGGGTCCTAAAATTCACTGGGTCTGTCGCTGCATTGCTTCACACCTGTTATTGCATCATCAGCCAACTGACAGTGCTAATCAATCACATATACAGGATCATTTTTAAATCATGAAATATAATAAAATGCTCAGAAGCTAAAGATTTATATTTCAATTTATTTTTTCGGATTTCAATTTAATTAGCAAGAAGTGGTATAATCTCAAGGTGCAAAATAAAAGCAAAGCAAATTGCTCTTTAGTGAAGTTTTCCACTCACATCCCCTTTTTCTTTGTATCTTTACAGGTTTAAGTACCACATACCAATACAGCAAAATATTGCATGACACATACTTTGTTTTGTACCTTGCTTTTTTCTACCCAGTAGATCTTGGGGATTTTTCCATATTGGTACATAGACAATTTCCTCATTTAGACCATGAAATCTAAATTTCAATTCAAATTCTATGAAGTCCTGGATTAGACTTTTCATCTCTCCCTGACTAGGACCCTTATATGTTTCTGTTTCTTAAAGATCAGTTAAGATCTTTAATTGGCATATCAATTCAGATCTCCAAGAAACAAATACCAGGACAGAATTAGGAATATAAGAGATTTACCAGGGGGAACACAGGTGAAGGGCAGAACCCATAGGAAGCAGGGATAGATGGGGAAATCCTCTGGGTCATAATGCAGGTCTGAAACTGGGGAGAGAGAGAGAGAAGGAAGAATTGTGCCAAGGCGCCTCAGACTGCAATAGCCCTAAGAAAGTTTCAGCTAGGTCAATAGGGAGATCAGAAAGTATTACCCATCAGAGGAGGCATGAGCTGAGAAGGAGTGGCCCAACTTTTGTTATCCCACTGTGCTCAGTTATTGGCTGGAAACAGCTTGAGTAGCCTGTGGTATTGCCAAGAACACTGTGGGGGATCCAAACCTGCACAGCTTGAGGCTGTTCATCAACCTCACTCCTTGCAGCAAATTCTCTTGGAGGAGGATCTCTGAATGGTGCATATCCATGACCATCACATGGTCCCCAAACCATTACAAAGATCATCTCCACATGTTTGGAAACAGCTCTCAAGAGCCTCTCTTCCTGAAAAGAAGCTTTGAAAAGGGAAATTAACAGGCCAATAGCAGCCCCTGTTGCTGTAGTTGATTTTGAGGCTACAAATGGTTCTCATCTCCTCCCTCATCTCCATTCTAAATTCCTCTCACCCCCAAGTATGACATCAGCAGGTTCTGGTGGTTTCTCTGGGGGTGTGACCCAAACCTTCATTTCAGGAAAGAGTGAACCCTTTGTACGTCACACACTTCTCACATGTGTATCCATAGTAACAAGGCACCAGCAGAGTGCCAAGAAGCACTCCAGTGCATTAGCTGGGATCTGCACATACTCCCTTCTGTCCCCATCATATAAAAATCATCCTTGTCAGTATGGTGATTATTCTTTTCATTTGATGGTCTTTGGGCATGAGTCACTGAAGTCTGCCAGGCAGCAGACATAGGTTGTAGTTCAAAAGAATTCCTGCTTTTTATTCTAGATTCTCCTCTAGGGACCCAGAAGAGCCCAGTTGCCTCTGCTTGGCTGCAGGCAGGGTTTGGTGAGGCTTCTTCTGGGGCCCTGGCCCTGCATGAGCACTATGGGTTATCAGAAGCCTAGGTGGCCAGGTGGAGATGGGACTCTTGAAGATGTTGCCTTTTCGGGCACAGAAAAGATAAAAAAGCCTAAGTCACTGGATAAGACCAACTAGGTACTGATGCTTCCATTTCTTAGTTCCCTAGTGTACATATTCTTCCTATTAGAGATAATGTCATAGAACAGTCTTATTTAGTGCATATATTGCACCCCAAAAGACGCAACTGCATCTTTGCAGATTATACCAGAAAACTGCAACTTTGCTGTACCTTTAAGGAGATCATTCTACCATTCCATGAGGTTGGCTCTTCATAGATAATACATGTATGGATAATGTGGTATGTGATAGGATAAGGGGGGGGGTCCCGTGACCAGGGCCCACTCCAGCACCTTCTTCACTATGAAGTGGACCCCCTGGTCAGACACTTGTTGTATGATAGTCTATGCCTGTGGATCTGGCACTCCATTAGCTCCTGGATTGTGGTGACAGAGGCTGAGGCTCCGGACAGAAAGGCCAATCTATACCCAGAGTAGTTGTCTATCCCTAGTAAGGATGAACCACTTGCTCCTCTAGGCTGGAATGAGCCCAATACAGTCAACCTGCCACCAAATAGGTAACTAGTATCCTCACAGAATAGTCTCTGCTGCTGACAGGTTAGATAATCAGAGGCAGCAGCCGCTAAACTGGCCTTGATAGGTGGGAGTCCTTGTTGTTGGACCCATGTTTAGTTGGAACCTTTACCTCTGGGGCTGCTAAATTTATGTGTCCCTGGTTCTAGATGTGGGACAACCCTGTCGTCTACTTGGGTTTTCAGTGCCTCCTCCATGGAGGTCAATAGCCTTCAATACGGAACCCTTCACATTCTGTCTACTTCTATACTTTCATCCACATGCCTCTACCTGGACCTTTATGTCTCCATTCTTCCAGTTCTCTTCCTTCCAGGTCCTTGATGTGATGACCAGGCTGTTGGTCATTGCTCAGAAATATACATATATTCCGACACTGGGCCATTTTTCCTTTCACATAAAATATATGTCATGGTTCACAGCTCACAGCTGTACCCATTGGAAAGATTTTCCCTATCTATATAGGCTTTCCCTGAGTGTGGGTGTAATGCAATCTCAACTCATTTCCAGCTAATTCATATCCCAAGCTTCTATCCAGAAACTATATATGGTCTTTTCTCTTCCTTTAGCTGGTTGTATGGAATCCAAATCTGCCCAGAGAGCTGGAATGCAACCCTGGTGGAGGACACGGAGGACTAGGCAACCTGTTCTTGGAATTCTTGTGCCCTCTGGTCCTGCCCAGTCTGGTCCTGGATGTACCATGTCTAACTTAGATTGCTTCAGGTCTGTCCCACTTTGTCTTGGCAGGTTCAACAGATGCAGCTTGTAATGGGAAATATTAGACAAATGGCACTTGGTCTCATTGTCAAATATTTCTTTTTTTTTAAGGTTTATTTATTTTTTATTTTTGTTTTTTAGAGAGAGAGAGAATTTTTTAAAATATTTATTTTTCAGTTTTTGGCAGACACAACATCTTTGTATGTGGTGCTGAGGATTGAACCTGGGCCGCACACATGCCAGGCGAGCGCGCTACCACTTAAGCCACATTCCCAGCCCCAAATATTTCTTTTCTACCAAAGCCAAGTAACTTACCAAGAAGTGTTTTTTTTAAAGACACCTAATTCTCGGGACTGGGGATATAGCTCAGTCTGTAGAGTGCTTGCCTCACAGGCATGAAGCCCTGGGTTCAATCCCCAGCATAAAAAAAAAGAAAAGAAAAAGAAAGAAAGACACCTAATTCTCTATTGCAGATAATACTGTCTTGCTTTAGGTTCTCACAGACCTATGTTGTAGTTCTTCCACTGGGGCTTGCCATATCTTCACATGTCTTTCTCACCACTCAAACCTCCAACACCATAGTACCTGCTTGATCACACAGGACCTAAGAAGCAGGGATGCTTGCATCACAGCTTGAACCTCTAAGCAAACCCTGCCCTTCTCTAAGCCTTCTCAAAGCTGGTAGCTTTCCTTCTGTCGCCCAGCAATAAAGGCTGGAGCCGTTTTGAAGGGTGCCACATGTTGCTTCCAGAACCCAAGAACTTTACCAGGTGCTCTGCTTCCTTTTTTTGCACTTACGAGACACAGGATGCAGTATTTGCCTCTTAAACTTGGGAGGGTATGTCCTGGGCAGAGCATGACCTCACGTGAGCACTGCTGCACAGCTGAAGTCACAGCAGCTGGACGCTGTTTGTCAGGCTCCCTCTTCACTCCAGGTTCTCTGGAAGGGAGATCTGAGCACCTCCATGACCTCCCCATGGAGGGTTCTAATGTCTCAGTAGGCTTCAAAAAGTGCTTGCCATGTGCAAGTAATAAGTGAAATGCAAGCGGTGACAAAAATGCTAGAGCATGATGAAGGAAAGGAAGAGGAATGTAGGCTGAACATGGAATGCAATCAGTATCCGAAGAATCCCACAAGGGCTTTGAGATGTGTGTGCTGAGGTGCTACACAGACTGAGGCTGCAACACTCGGCACGAACAGAACACCCCCCCACCCATCATGTAGTTACAAGAAAGCCTTCACTACTGTTGGCTATTGTTTCAAACCCAGTTCCAGAGCTCTAAGAACCCCATCATTCCTCAATTATAATTTACATTTCTTTAACTGCCTAATAGTTAAATTTTTCCCTTTCCTTCACTATGAGTCACTTAGCTGATTTACTCCATAGCCATACTTTCAACAATATTGTGTGTCTTCCCTCTTTATTCAGCTGCCTTATGAAAAGGTTATCACATTAATTTTCACAACTTTTAATATCTTAATACTGACATTCCCAAATATGCTTTCTATTCCCTTGCCATCCCCCATTTGCGCTATTTCAAATACCGACTTGCCTTTCAGCCATATCTTCAGAACAAAGCACTGTGATTTTTAAATGCAGCATGAGAGAGATGAACTCGTCGTATTGTCCCTCAGATACCAGGCACACCTTTTCCAGAGGGTCTCTTCTATTCTCACACTTTTATATGGGGTCCCCTCATTCCTTCCCTCCCTCGGGTGTCTCGGCTCATGACCATTACACAATGATGTCTGGAAGGTTACGCCTTCATTATATCTAAAGGCTAAGCAATATGCCCATGATTCCCCCAAAATCATTCAACCACAGCAGTCCCTTGTAATTCTCTTAGTTTTCTTTTTTATCTCCTGTCTCTGTAGAGATAGAAAGAAAGAGCAAGGTCTATGCCTTACTTCTGTGTCTCCAAACCTAAAATATGTATCATATATACACACATGTGTACACATACACACATATACATTTTATGATTTTTTTTCAAGTACTAGGTCTTCAAAATAGATTTGCAGCCCAAACTGTATCCTCAAGTTCACTACACTTTATTAAGTATCCCTTTAATCTGTCAATACTTTTTTAATTATTGGAACTTTCCTGAAACCCTCTGTAAATTTCATCACTAGACACGGATGCTATGTAGGTCTACGTGGAGCTTTCCCTACTAGGGAGAATAGGCAGAGAGCCACAGGGGACTAGTCATGGGAAGAAACCAAAGTACTGCCCTTGAGATTTAAGTAAGGCTCAGCTGGTGTTTTATATAGGAATTAGACCATTTCTAAATTAGACTCTTGGCCTCTAAGGCAGGATTGCCTTGTTGTACCAGCCAACAAGTATCCAGCAATCACATAAAATTCTGGTACCATGAACCATCCTGGCTGGAACACAGTATGTAGCCTAGAATTAAGGAAGCTAGAAAGGGATACAAAGAAGAAAAATAGGAATGAAACAGCTGAAGTGGTGGGAGAGGAAGAGGGAGAGAAGCAAGAGACAAAGATTTCACAGAAGCCTGAGAGATAAGCGCTCTCAAGTATGAAATTCATAGCTGCCACCAGCGGGATGGGAACGGATGAGATGTCACCGCATCTGTCAAATAGGAGGTCCCCAAAGGCTAGAGAAGCTTCACTAGACTAGTGATAACAGAATGCAAATCAAGTGGTGGAAGGATCAGAGGGGGGAAGTAAAGACTAGAATGTAAAGAAGGTCTGCAGCTTCAAGACTAGACAAAGGACACAAGGACCAAGTGGGACCAAGAAATTAGAGCTATTTTAATATGGAGGACACAAAAGCACGCTTGCTGGCTAGAAGGGAAGAAAAACAATAGGGCCAAGCAATCATGTACTGAAACCTGTGAAACTGTGAGCCCCAAACATAGAAGATGATTTTCTCAGGTAATCTGTCACACAGTGATGAAAAGTTGATCAACATAGACATTAAGTTTTAAAAAGAAAGCAAGCAAGGGTGTTCCCTATATGTTTCCTCCTCTGTAAGGAAAAGACAAGGTATCATGCTCAGTAAGAGGCCTGGGGCTGAGGGGGTCTCCAGGACAGTGATAAACATCTGTAAGTTTAGGAAACTAAACATCTAGGAAAAGATCTCCCATGGAGGATGGAGGTGCTCAATGCTTGCAACCACAGTTTGTAGTGGCAACTGGTAAATGATGTACTTAACCTCCAAAGGGCTTCCAAGGAGCAGGAGATGGAAAATGAATCTAACATGACTTATGTATGTACATATATGAATACACTACAGTGAATCTCCACATCACGTACATCCACAAGACTGGGATCTTAATTAGAATAAGACACACTTCATGTTTTTACAAATATGTCAAAATTATTACTCTTCTATCATGTGAGGCAAGAGCTCTGTCACTGAGCTACAGCTTCAGTCCTACTCTACTGTCATGTATAACTAAAAAGGAAAAAAATAAAGGTTGGGGACTGGGCAGACAGATGCACCAGAAGGCCACTATGAAAAGGAAACAAAGTGCCAGGGATGGTGTGGCAGAAGTGACTCATAAGAGCCTCCAAGCAGAGTAAGGAAGGGAAGAGCCAGGAGAGGAGGAAGGACATAAAAACAGTGGAGGCTTTGATAAGAGTCCATGGTGTTTGTTCAGTGGGAAAGACAAGAGAAGGCTGTCAAAGGGTGGAGTTATAACCTTCCAGTTCTCAGAACTGCCCTATGTCTGGGTCAAAGTAAGATCCAGGCTGGGTCTGGGAAGTGAACTTTAAAGCTGAAGGTCATGAAGCTGCAAAAGGCAGTGGTTCTGAAGTCAGGATGAAGCTGTCCAGGACAAGGCAAGGCAAGTGGACAAAGAATGAGTCATAGAAGAACATGGGGGAGTGACCTAAAGAAGATGCTGATCAGAGTAGGGCACCAATGGCATGAGTGCATAGTTCAAGTGGCAAAAGGAGGTGCTACTGAGAAGGGAAAAAAATGAGAGTTATTTATTATCTTATTATTACTTAGTTTTTGATCTCTAGTATTCAGTTGCCTACCTAACATCTCTTCAAGTGTATATTTCTGGGTTTTCTTTCTTCTTCTTCTTCTTTTTTTTTTTTTTTCTTCAGTACAGGGGAATCAAACCCAGGGCTTACATATGCTAGGCAAGCGCTCTACCACTGAGCTATAACCCCAGCCCTGGTGAATATTTTAGAATCATCCTCTACTA
The DNA here is from genome assembly GCF_052094955.1 of Ictidomys tridecemlineatus. Taxonomy (NCBI): domain Eukaryota; kingdom Metazoa; phylum Chordata; class Mammalia; order Rodentia; family Sciuridae; genus Ictidomys; species Ictidomys tridecemlineatus. The sequence goes on from NC_135483.1 coordinate 56,605,080, forward strand.
AAAAAATACATCTTCTCCAACCCCTGTAATTCCTCTTCTATCTTCATTTTGTTTTTTAAATTCTAGACAGGAGTACTGACATTTGCCCAGTCAGCTATTGGAAAAACCTAAGAAATAAAAGTCATCCTTACCACCCCTTCTCACTTCCCACCCAGGCTCCTCCTCCCTGCTCTTAAGACTTGCAACATGCTCTCAGCCTCCATCCAATAGAATAAAAGACTAACAAAGAACCACCTGCAGGGTACATAGGCTCCAGGTTCAGGTTTGATCATTTACACCTTGAATAATCCAAGGCACACAAATGTCCTAACCCTTTTTTCTTCTTATTTTCTCTTAGTTATTATGAGATATTTTTTTGGATCGGAGATTGAACTCAAGTGTGTTCTGCTACTGAGCTACATCATCTTCAGCCCCTTTTTATTTATTTATTTATTTTGGTACCAGGAATTGAACAGAGAGGTACTCAACCACCAAGTCACACCCCCAGCCCTAGTTTGTATTTTATTTAGAGAGAGGGTTTCACTGAGTTGCTTAGCACCTCGACATTGCTGCGTGAGGCTTTGAACTCCAGATTCTCCCAAGCTGCTGGGATTACAAGCATGTGCCATGACACCTGGCTTATTTTTTGAGACAGGGTTTTCCAAAGTTGCTGAAGATGGCCTTGAACCTCTGATCCTCCTGCCTCAGCTTCCCAAAATGCTGGGATAACAGGTGTGAACCACTGCACCCAATATGAGACTTACATGAATTAATTCATATGAAGAACTTAGTATAATATCTGACAAACAGTTGCCTTTAAGAAGGGATTAAAGATCTAAAGCTGGACCTGGGGATATAGCTCAGTTGGTAGTAGTGCTTGCCTCATATGCATAAGGCCCTGGGTTCAAACCCCAACACCACAAAAAAAAAAAAAATGTGAAGATCACTAATTTTAGAATACTGTTTGTTCTTCTGATCTCATTCTGCCTGCAAAGCTTATGGCCATATTTCTTAATTATTGTATTTATTAAATATTAAATTTTAAATGTATTAAAAATTTCTTGAATTTTTATAAATGCTAAGATGATTACAAATAATCAACATATTTTTATTTGATTTTATAAATCAAGCTAGTAGTATTAATTTTGAATACATCAAGTGATTTCAACTGTACGTGTTTTATACTTTAATTCATTTCCTTAAGGTAATAAACACCTACAGATTAGCTGCTTTGTAATTTTTTATTAAAATTATCAATAATTAGTTCTAATATATAAATTAAAATCAAATTTTTCAATGTACACTCATTTAAAAAATAAAACATCATTAAATTCTAAGCAAAACACCTTTCTCAACATTTTGTTAACTGCACGTATTTATACTCTAAGTGGCTCACCATTTGTTATAAAAGTTTTTAGAGTAAAAACATAACATCTACGTTTTAAGCATGGAGGAAAACAAACTGTTAGAGTGGTTGTTGGCCCCTGGGCTTTAATGACCTCCCCCATCCCACCTGTCACACCAACATTCACATTCTCTTCTTACTAATCCCTCCTTAAAGCTAAATTCAACTCCCCCTTATCCAGGGCAAAGGTTCAGCATGAGAGGGAAAATAAGGACATTACTAACCCTGAGTACTGAACTGCAGCGTTATTCTACTGCTACGCAGTCATTCTCAAGGCTTCCTCTTCCTAGTTCTCATTGCCAATCTTCTCTACAAGCAAAGATATGGAACCTGAACACTAGGGTTAACAAATACATCTGTTTGACAGGAGAAACTTCACCTGTGGTGGTAGTAGGTGAATGGAAGCATGGCTTATATGGTTACTTTGCCAAAAATTGTTCAGGATACCAAAACTTTCTTTCATGAAGAAACTCAATGGCAGAGTCAGGTTAGAATTGAAATTTAATAGCACACATGCAGTGGAAGGTTCTCATTTTTAATTAAGGTTCCTTTCATGGGAAGAAACCAATGAATGACCAGGTCCATTATCCTACTGAAATCTCCATGCTCTACCCAGATGCGTGTGCAATGCCATCCTTTGCCCTTCTACCACAAATGGACGAGTTATCCATTCAGAAGCCAGAAACCTACTCTATGCCATGTATGCCAGAAGAATTCTCATTTCTGTGAGAACTAAAGAGAACCTACTAACACACATGAGTGGGGCCAAAAGCAAACAGGCAAAAAAGCAAAAGGGCAAAAGCTACTGTGAAGAAAGCCCATTCAAAAAGGGGAGGAAAAAGATATATTAGCTTGAGCAACCACACTGTTTCTCCTATCAAACAGAACCTCAGAATAGATGGGAATGTGTCCAGCTCCCAATTCTGGTGTATCCCATAACAGAGAAATAAAATTATGGCTCAGCTGCAAAGCTCTGGGCCCTCTTTTTCCCAGTGGCCTAAATCAATCCCCAGTCCAGGACAAGATGCTGAGCGAGATGCCTAATTATTTCAGGCCACTAGGGTAAGCACTATTCCTGGCAACTCTGCGGGCAGCGCCATGGATGAGGGTTTCTAATTCTCTTTGGTGATTTGGCTCAGTGTAAACTGAGATTTTTCTTTCAGTCTTTCAGACAGATAAGCAGGGAAGATCAGCTCCAGTCCTAAGAGAGACACAATCAAGGTCAATTTTAGTTCCTTTTTTGTGCAGGAAAGTCTACTTTTGCCCTGCTGCCTTCCCGACACCTGTCCTTACATTTTTTATCTGCTTATCAAATACCTAGTGAGAGGTATTTGGCAGACTGTGTTCTGGTCCTCCGCCAAAGGCCTCTCAGTCTAAGGAATAACAAGAGTTGCCTGCAAGGCAGTTTTCCTGAGAGGCCAACCTAAGACCCTTGGCTGTGAATCTGAGTATTTTAAGGGTGAGGTTGAGACCAGTGTCTCCTTAAAAGAGGCAATACTGACTGCTTCAACTTGTCTAGTACCAAATCCCTAATTCTTGGCTGGGCACTGCTCTCACAGTATACTCAGTTATTACCTAACATTAAAAAAGCAAATCTAGTTATTTCTATTCAGAAAATAATGAAACCGTTTTAAAAGTTTAGGGGCTGGAGGGACAGCTCATTGTTAAAGCATTGCCTCATATACATGAGGCCCCGGAGTTCCAGCCCTACCCCCCTACACACACTCACACCTCAAACACATACACACACAAAGTTTAGAAGAGGTATCTAAAGTGAATTCAACAAGGCAGTGTTGTAGCTGGAAAGTGGATCAGCTGACACCTGTCCCTGGTTTTGTAGGTCACAGCCTCTTTGTTAGTTTAGAGCACTGTTTTACTTACCGTTCATCCTTGAAAACTTCTATTTACTTTCTTAAATGGAGCATACCAGTGGAGATGTGTCAAGTGTACATTTCAGGCACATATACAATACATATAGACTGAGTCTTCTGCCTGTCTCCAGGATCAAGGATTTCTAAGGTTGTGAAGAACAACAAATGAGGCATTAAGGTAAGCAGGCTCTAATGGAAAAGAAAGCATCCTGTGCCCCTCCAAAGACAGCTTTAAAACCTCTTCTTCGTTATTACAAATAAAAACTAACCAATTTATCCTGTGCTTTTTCAAACTGCACGGCTCTCCCTCAGTATCTTCATTAAAGAAACGCAAACACATGTGCTTTGAAATGGGTAGGTGTAAAAGAACATTCTGAACAATTATATCTAGGCTGCCTCAGATTTATATCACATGCATACATATATTTGGAGGACATTAATTCACAATGACAGCTGAGCATGACAAATGCAACAGTACACAAGTTGGAATGCTGGAAAAAATGCAACTACAAACCCCATGCAGACAAACACATACAATGAGTTTTCCCTCATCACACACGTGGCCGCACTTACAAGGAGCTTAAGCACAATTGAAAAACCCCAAACACGGGAGGCTCCCGCGCCGAGAGCTGCCCCCACACATGGAGCCGCGCCTTCATCCACAGGCGTGATTGTCGCGCGTCCCCGGGTACACTTGCCCTCCCACCCGCATCCCACTGCGCGAACACACGCGCGCCCGCCCGCCAGGGAAGCGGCGGCTCCCGGGGGCTGGGGGCAGGGCCCGTGGGGCGGGATCGCCGCGGGGCCGGGCCTCTGCGCCTGGGGAGGGGACGGGGGGCGGGCGCGGGGCGGCGCCCGGCTCACGTGGGCGGGCGGGAGCAGCTGAAGGTCCGCTCGGGAGCCTGGGCTGTCCTCTCGCGCGCGGCGCTGGCCCGGGCGGCGGCGGAGGAGGAGGAGGAGAAAGGCGGCGGTGGCGGCGGCGAAAGAGGAGGGGAGGACGGGGGCGGCATCGGACTGGAGCCGAGCGGCGGCGCGAGCTGCCCGGGGCGCAGTCGTGAGCTCGCCCGCCGGGCCCCCACCCCCGAGCTACACCCTGCCGTGCCTAGCTCTGCCCGCGTCCGTGCCCCCGCGGGGAGCGCGCCGGGGCTGCCCCCCGAATGACGGGCGGAAGGTTCGACTTCGACGATGGCGGCACCTACTGCGGCGGCTGGGAGGAGGGCAAGGCGCACGGGCATGGCATCTGCACGGGGCCCAAGGGCCAGGGCGAGTACTCGGGCTCCTGGTCCCACGGCTTCGAGGTGGTCGGAGGCTACACCTGGCCCAGCGGCAACACCTACCAGGGCTACTGGGCTCAGGGCAAGCGGCACGGGCTGGGGGTGGAAACGAAGGGCAAGTGGATGTACCGGGGGGAGTGGTCACATGGTTTCAAGGGGCGCTACGGGGTCCGGCAGAGCCTGTGCACCCCCGCTCGCTACGAGGGTACCTGGAGTAACGGGCTGCAGGACGGGTACGGCGTGGAGACCTACGGGGACGGAGGTGAGCGGCGTCGCGGGCGGCTCAGCTGCTCCACGAGACGGTGCGGTGGGCATTGCCCAGGCTGCGGGGAAGCGGGGAGGACGCGAAGCGCACATGTCCAGAAACCCGCCAAAACACCTGGGGAAGCTTCCCACCCACTTCCCGCGCCCTCCCTCCCCCGGGAGGGTGCTTTGGGATGGGACTGGTGCGTGAGGGTTTAGTCTGACCCCGTTCTTATAAGCGGGCGATGTGTCCACACCCGGGGGAGTGAGGCGTGAATATACCTGGCCGGCGCCAGCGCTGCACTGCCACCAGGAGGGAGCGCCGCCCGGGAGGGTTGGGCTGGAGAGAGGACGCTGTCACTTGAGCCCGTCTCATTACGTTCCTGATCCCTCCCTCTCCCGGCCGGGTTTGAAATCACCACTCCCGTGGAGTTAGAGCGAACGCCCTGAGCTTGTGAGGCTGCCGGTCTGTGCTGACGGCTCCTCGGATTGGTTTCACGTGGAGTCTCGTATTTCGCATTTGGTCCTCTAGTAGCCTAAAGATAGAAGGCAGAACCCCATAACTAGGATGTTGGGGAATTCAACCTTATTTAGGGTGCATTTGGGAACGTCCTGATCAAGGGAGCAAAGAGGCCACCTGATGCAGGTGGGATTCAAGTGGTGTATGTTTTTCTTTCTAGATTTCTTTTGCTTCCTTAAAAGTAATCTTTGCAGACCATTGGACAAATTAATGGGAAAATATTTTAGAAATGGGCAGTGAAGTTTCCATTTTAAAAAAATTGAAAGATGTGTTCCTATAGCTGCAAAGTTAGCAACAATTTTGCTTCTGAGAATGTCATTACTGAAAACTGATTTGCATTAAGGTGTTGACCTGAACAGTATTCCTGACTGTGAATCAAAATCACCTTATTTTAATATTTAACAATATTTGGGAAAGAAATTTTGTATACAGTAGGACAGAAGTTCCTTTTTTAAATTGGGAAAAGTATACATTATTGAAACAGGTGTCAAAAGTTGAATTTGTATGCAAAACTGAGAAAGATGAATGTCATGCATTGGCAAGGTACACTTTCTGATAATAAACATGATCATATTTAATTGAAAAGGATTGTGTGGAGGCGATCACCTTTTGGAATTAAGCCGCTCAGAGTTAAAGGATATTAAAGGGATCCAATTAAAAGTTTCTCAGCCCACTGCAACCCCAGTTATGCCATTGCTTATATAAAAGCTTATACAATTTGTACACTTCACTTACTCAGAATACTTGGGCCCTGTTTCAAATGCAAAACAGCAGAATGGTAGGATTGGCTAAAAAGGACATCTTTTCATCCTACAGTATAAATAAAAGATATGGTTCTCATGGATTAAAAAAAAAAACTTTAATACTTTTCTGTGTGCTGTATGAGTCCTGAATTCCATAGTAGATAATCAGGGCCCCTTAAATGTTCTCAATGGACATAACATGCCTTGGTTGACAGCCCTATATTTGTTAATTTGTGACTAGATTTTTATTGGAAGCCCTAGCTCTACTACATAACTGAATTCCATGCTCAAAAGTGGATTGCCAAATTTACTTTTTAAAAGTGGACATTATTTTATAACCCTTTTAGAAGACTGTGAATAGTTCTCTCACTTCAGTTTTAAGTTAAAAATAGTCTCCTTTTTAAGTTACTAGTCATTAAAATCTCTTGGTTTAGAGTATTCATTATACCTGGTAATCAAAATATATATAGCACAGTAAGATCTATCTATGTATGTGTTATAGAAACCAAATAAGTCTTCTGACTTTGTGAATCTGTCTTCTGTTTATTAACTCAGCCTTAAAATTTGATATTGCCATAGTACTGTAGTTTTCTACCTAAAACCCCAAAATCCTAATGTGCTACAAATAGAAATTAAAATAAAAAAACTTAAAAAATCACTTTTGAATGTCAACAACACTCTGCTGTTGACTGTTTTTTCCCTCAGATGTCACTTCATTAGAAAAATCCTTTAATAATAAAATGGTCTAAATGGAAGTATATTGCTATAACTTATTTTTGGTCAAAGTAGGAATTATCACTTTCCCTATTCTTCTAAAGATAAGAGTTATTTTTGCCTCCATTCTCTGTACCACCACATATTCATTCCTGTACATCTTCTTATAGATTTAGGGAAAATTTAATTCTATGTATTTTATGGTAACATTGCACCAAAGGTTAAGAAGGAAGTAGTGATTCCATCTGAAAGTTATCAATTTATTAGTGATTTGTGTGTGAAGTATTGCTGAGCTAGAAACCCCTTGAGTGTTAATTAAGAATAAATTAGCAGCATACTCCAGAAATCCAAAGCTAAGGTACATGGAATTTTTTGTGCATATTCTGATCTACTGTACTGTTTTTTTCACTTGTCATAAAACTATTGAAAATATTTAGGAATACCCGTTATTTTGTTAACTATCTTTGTAGCATATAAACTTAAGTTTGGCACGGAGCAGTCCAAATTTGACTGAATTTCATTCTGAACTGGATGCTTTCCACTACAAGAGTGTGCAGTTAAAACAGCTAGATCTAAAAAATCAGTTCCAAAGTGAACACAATTTAAAACAAAACCCATAAAAATAATTTTTATGCTTGTGAAATTTGCATCTCTATTTTAGGAATCAAGAGAAACTAATTACAACTTTATTTGAGCAGCAGGAAGAAATTGGAACCCACCTGCTTTATAAAGAAATAGGCCCTTTTTTCTAGGTTCATTGACTAAACTAAATCTATTTTAAATTTCAGATGAACTACTTGCAATTTGACTGTAAAATGGTTTCTAGCAATGCCATGGAGGAATTCTTTCATACTGTGATTTTACAAAATAGGGGGGGATTGTGGCCAATGCTGCTATTCCTGCCCCCCTCCCTATTTGACAGTTAAGCAAAGATTTAAACTTTCTAATTATTGCTCTTGCTTTAAACAGCCTAGATTTTCAAGCAATACTTCTTTAGAAATTCCATATACTGATCTTATTTTGGAGATACTAACTTGAGGAAACTTGCTATTAATTGTCCATCAATGTTAAACATTTACCAAGATGATTATGTTTTAAGAAGTGTAAATATGTATTGATATCACACAATATTTTTATAAACTGTCCTGGCAAAACAAACATTATGTAGAAAAGTTAAAAGAATATTATTATAGTGATTTTAAATATTAAAATAAGGTGGTTTGTTTTACTGTACATGTATCAGATTATATAACTTTTATCCTAGAATTTAGATTTTATCTATATAGGCAAAGTCAAAGGTGAACTTTCCTAATAATTCAGTTCCCTTTCCTGTTGTGGCAGTGTTTGGCAATTGCAAATATTCAGTAGGAAGCTTCTTACCCTAAAATGTTATTATACAACTATCCTTTTGGGGTTATCCTTTTGAGAAAGCTATGGTTCACCCATCCCTTTAGAAGTTCATAGATGTCAGGTTAAGAGCACATCTATGAAGAATATAATATTCACAGTACCAGACCCATTTAGTATTCCATTGTTGCTCTACTGTTTATCTGTTTATATGATGGAAATATGTCAGAATGGTCAGAAAGTGAAGGTAGTATTGGAATTGGCATCATTACAGTTTTAGCTTTTACGTGCAATGAAATAATCAGCCTTTGTTTACACAAACCAATATCATTATTGCTCAGTATATTAAAAATAAATGTATCCTATCTATTAGAAACCTGTGCATGGTAATATAAAATGCAAAGGGCAAGATAAAAATCTCCATACTCAAACAGAATAAGGTGCAGACAGACCATAACCAGGATTTATTTTCTGACATCATAAATTGTCATGATTAACATAGAAGTAATTACATTTAAAAATTCCAGATAGCTGCTTTTGGGGATACTATAGTGTAAAATTTTGCTTTGTTTAAAGAAAATGGGCTTGACATTGAAAAGGGAATTCTAAATTCCTTAATTTAACCTTCATTTCCTCAAAAAAATATTTAAAAACCTGTACCAAGTTATTTAGACATTTGTACTTATTTAGTAGAAAAACACTTCAGATTATTCCGTAGAAAATACTTCAGATTATTCTATCTCTGAAAAAGCGAATACTATTCATTGAAAAACTGATCTGGTACTAACAGTTTTAATGAATACTCTCAAGTACATCTTTTCTCAAGATGGGTTTCCTCTGGCCTTATCTCAGTTTTTCCAGTGCTAATGAGAGTATTCTTTTCAGCCACCATAGCTGTATAGTCATCAAACATCCAGCTTCTGGCTTATGTGTATAAGCCAGAATTTGGGGATTTCGTGATCCTTTTTGAAGTAATTTCTTCCCTCAAGGTGCTTCCAGTCTGTAATATGATTTACACTGCACTGGTAAAGGCTGGGTAAATCTATAAAGAGAAAGGCCAGGAGAAACAGGTTTAGCAAGTAATATGGTACAAAACTTCATCTTTTCACTTGAAGGGCAAAATGTTAAGCAAATTGCTCATTTTTTTCCCATGATGGTTTGATATATTCAGGATGGATATTGTATTTGTCAAGTCACTCAGCTCAGAAAGGTTCACCCAAATCCAAATTGTATATTTTATATATTAAATGGTTTTCCCTAACCTAAAAATAAGATGCTGAGTGTGACAGAAAATCTAAGACCATTCATTTGACAACCCATGTCCCAGGCATTCAGATCACTACTAGTCATTTTAAGCCTTTGTGCTTGTTGGAATATTATACTAACATAGACCTAAGTCATTTTTAGAAATTTTCAGCTAAATTAATAAATTAGAATAAGATTTACATCTTTGCACTGCCTTCTTAAGGAATTTTTGATATATTAATTTCAAAGAGGAAAAGTTGTTTCCTAATGTTTGCTCTATTTGTATTAGAAGGGAATGGTTTTCACTCAGAAAAATTTAATGAAATTTAGAAGCAAAAATTATCCGACTTTTAGAAAAATCCTATACAGTTGAAATCATAAGGCCAAAATTGCAGGGCCGAAATTTATAAGTGGATGAAAAGTATATCCTAGGGTGGACTTGGAAGTGTGTCCTATTTGACCTTGGGCCTACCTGCCCTGTGCTCTGAGTTATCCCAGTAGTCCCAGTGCTCACAGGCGTTGCACCCATGTACTCCTGACTCATGCTGTGCTTTCTTGCGATCTCTCCAAGGTACCTACCAGGGCCAGTGGGCTGGAGGCATGCGGCACGGCTACGGTGTGCGCCAGAGTGTGCCCTATGGCATGGCCACGGTGATCCGTTCGCCCCTGCGCACCTCCCTGGCCTCCCTGCGCAGCGAGCAGAGCAATGGCAGCGTGCTCCACGATGCAGCGGCTGCAGCTGACAGCCCGGCAGGCACCCGCGGAGGCTTCGTGCTCAACTTCCACGCCGATGCTGAGCTTGGAGGCAAGAAAAAGGGCGGCCTCTTCCGCAGGGGCTCCCTTCTCGGAAGCATGAAACTTCGCAAGTCCGAGTCCAAGTCTTCCATCTCCAGCAAGCGGAGCTCCGTCCGCAGCGACGCAGCCATGAGCAGAATTAGTTCCAGCGATGCCAACTCCACCATTAGCTTTGGCGACGTCGATTGTGATTTTTGCCCCGTGGAAGACCACGTGGACGCCACCACCACTGAAACCTACATGGGCGAGTGGAAGAACGACAAGCGCAATGGTTTCGGCATCAGCGAGCGCTCCAACGGCATGAAGTATGAAGGCGAGTGGGCAAATAACAAGAGGCATGGATATGGCTGTACCGTGTTCCCTGATGGCTCCAAAGAAGAGGGAAAATACAAAAATAATATTCTGGTCCGTGGAATAAGGAAGCAGCTTATACCAATAAGAAATACAAAAACTAGGGAGAAGGTGGACAGAGCAATAGAAGGCGCACAAAGGGCAGCCGCCATGGCGAGAACCAAAGTGGAAATTGCGAATTCAAGGTATGTAAATGCAAGGTGGGTGGTTTTGCTGAGTCGGATCATTCAAAATATTTTGTCTGTCAGTCTGCTGGTGACATCACAAATAGGTTTCTTCACTTGCCAAAAATGAGCCCAGTAGAATAAAAGTCAGAGATGATGTACTCGCGCTTTTCTGAAAATTTACATCACCCCAAAATGTTGAAGATTCATCATACTTCCTTTCCTGTTCTAACTTATTTAACAGCATGATGGTGTTCACTCAAACCCTATGCACCTCTTCCTTAGTCCAGGAAGTTACCTTTTTAAAGAACAAACCTCTGAAAGACTGCTACAGAGAGCTCTGTTTTGTGTGCCATATAGACAATCTCTCTCTGCATAGAAATATACCCAGTATTAATGTGTACCTTTATTCTAATTTGAGTTGAACAGTTGTACAGCTCCCCCTGTAAAATTATCATAAATTCAAACTTTATTGAAGTCTTATAGGTGAAATTGGTTTTAAGAAAGCCACAAAGATCTAGATATGGCAAAAGTAGAAAGTTAAGATCTAGTGTGTGTAGTTTTAAACAACAGAGCTCCTCTGAATGAGAAAGGCAAAGAGACTCAGGCTTGTAAGAATGTCCACATTCTGTGCAGGAAAGATTAGATCATTGGTATATTAAAAGGTAAGGGGTCCGGGGAACTTGACATGGACAGATGGGACACTCACTATGCCAAGGTTGGAAGAAAAAAGCAGTAGAGAAGGGCTGGAGTGGGAGAATAAGGGTGAATTGATAATGGGGCAGGAGGGTCAGGAGGACTTTGTACTTGAAGTTTACCATTAATATCTAGATTTGGGGATTCAGCAAGAGGGCTGGGGGAATATGTAGGGAATAAAATTTTATTAGGTATGAGTATCATAGGTTAGATAAAAAGAAAGGAAAAAGATTGGTTTTATGTGGAGATTTTGATGCATATTTAGGTAGATATCTACTGGCTGTAGTTTTGTGTGACTTGAAGCATCAGTTTGGCATAGAATGTTAAAAATTCTGTTTCTGCCTCAGTAGTAACTCTTCTACCTCTTTTTGAAACTGCAAAGTATTAGCATGTCTTCAACTTTTTATTCTTAGCATTGAGTTAATGGACACCTCCCCCTTTTCAATTGAACCTTATGAAATTTCTGATATCTTAACTTTTTGATGTACAAAAAAATGGGCAGTTTTATATGATTCAACTTAATACTTCTGGACTTATAGAGAGTTTGTTGTTGCTGCTGCTGTTTTATTTTTAATGCTATCTTAGGGTCACTATTTACTTTTGAGCATCCCAAACACTAATTGGAAAGTGAAAGAGGCCATCTTTTTTTTTTTTGCACTATTTTTAGATAGATATTATCAAGGTTTTCCTCCTCATCCCAAACTGAATCCTATTTTAAAGTGAATGTTTCCTGTTCGCCAACACAAACTTTCATGAAGGATTTTTTTCCATCTTCTCCACAGAGCATCTTTTTATAAAAACTACTTTTTTTAGTTGTAGATGGACACAATATCTTTATTTTTTATTTGTTTGTTTTTATGTGGTGCTGAGGATCGAACCCAGGGCCTCCTGCATGAGAGGCAACTGCTCTACCACTGAGCCAGAATCCCAGCCCGAACATCTTTTATTGTAGATCATGGTTCTCTCTGGTCAGCAAATTTCAGTTTACTTGTCAGCTGGGCTACTTGGCACATCTAATCTTGCTGGTTTCTCTGGCCCTCAGCTAATTTTCAGAGCAACTTTATACCTTTTGCGGGGCCCAAGCCTCTAATTTTAAATGCATTCCTGGATTCTTCCATTTTTTTTTTCACATTACAACCTATCGTATACTAAAGACAAGTTCATTCTTGACAGATGATAAACCGGTACAGACAATCTAGCAAATGACTTATTATTGGCTTTTATGACTAGTTTAAATTGGAGGAAACTACATGATACAAGGGGGCTACTTGTGATGCAGAGATGATCTCTGATTATGTTAGTCTCATGAAAACCCATTTACCCAAGTCCTATTCACATTCTCTCTTTTGAAAGATTTTTAAGGGTAGCATCATATACTTTGAGAGTACTATATTTTATAGTTATAACCTGGAGAGCTTTAGCCTAAAAATCTTATACTTTCAGACAGCTAACTACTACAGATTTCACTTAAGTATTTAATAAACACTCTTCATGCTAAATGCAATAAATCAGCCATGGAAGGACAAATACTGCATGATCCCACTTACATGAGGTATCCAAAATGGTCAGACTCAGAAACTGATACAGCAGTAGTTGTCAGGGAGTGGAGGGGGGAAATGGGGAATTATTGCTGATGAATAGAAAGTTAGTTATGCAAGTTGAATAATTCTAGAGATCTGCCATACATCACTGTGCCTGTAGTTAATAGTACCAGATTGTGCATTTAAAATTTGGTGAGGGCAGGTCTCATGTTAAGAGTTACCCCAGTTTAAAAAAATACTGCTATTTGGGTGACATAATAGAAAGATTAAAAATAGAAACATTCAACTAAACTTTTATATTTTGCTTATTTCAATTTTTTAGTCCTTTTCAGATTTTTTGCTATAATTTACTACTTCAGATATAGAGTTTTGCAACTTGTTTTTGGAGAGGGTAGCTGAAGGACTAATATTCCCCATGTATTAGCTCTTGAGTTTAGAATTCTACAGTCTTTTAAAAAAAATTTTTTTTAAATGGAAGATTTTCTTAAGGTTTTAGAGATTGCTGCCTGGAAGGAGGAACTTTTAGCTATGTTATTAATAACTGTGGCTCTTTATAATGCCCAAGTATTTGCAAAGTCCTTCCTGGTCCTTCTGCAGTTGCTGTTACTGTTGAGTTTTGGGTCCCCACCCCCCCCACCCCCCCAGTGCTGGGATGGAATCCAGTGCCTCATTCATGCTAGGAACACACTTTATCATTGAATTCCACTGCCAGTCCAATATTTTTGCTTTTAAAAACACTGAAAAACTAAGAACATAAAATGATGGGTTGTCCTGTCCCCAGCCTGGCCCAATCATATCAGAATAAGAATTAGAAACTAAGACTTCTGGAGCTTACTGCTATGGAAATCACTAGTTCACCAGTAGCAATACACGAAGATGACCACTTAATAGTTAACAGCCATTCAGTTTGTCTACCCAGATGGTGTTGATTTTGTTTCTGTTATTTCTTATGTGTTAGAGGCTTTTGTTTGTTTCTTACATCCCAGAAAATATGTCTGCCTTTGTACCTTTATCCCATGTTATCTCACCCCATTTTATCTTAAGCAGAAGATAAAAGTTGACTTTTAGGGACAATAACTGTAGACTTTAACAGTGTTCCCTAAGGGAGATAGGAGAGATAGAACCAACCACCTTTGGGATCTATAGACTTTGCTTTGTTTCTGTGAAGAGAGAGGGAGAGCTGTTTCTCCCAGTCAACACTTAGGAGGTAGGAGGCTTGTTTCTGCAGGATGGTTGTGCACCCTGCATAATTCTCATGATCACGTAATATGGGCATGACATAATGGTGGGTAGAAGACATCTCACAGTAGACTCTAGGTACTTTACTAGCAAGTCAAAACTGAAGGAATGTTCATTACTTGCTGAGTCCTAGGAATTTTCTTTAGGTTTCTGCTGCAATGCAAAAAGTACTGTGTTGATGAGATTTAACCAAAAAATTTTCCCCTTTTGTCTTGGTTGAGAGTAAAAATTACTACCCTTAACTAAGAAAAATCTCAACATTGTTTTTAAAGAAATGTTCAAGAGGTGGTAGAGCAACTTGGAATATATTGAGAATTAAGCATGCCTAGCTTTTACTAAAGCTACTCCATGCCAGTAGCTGACACGCCAACTCTCCGCCTGTAATGCCACCTGTCCTGTTTTATAGAAGCACACACTACCCTGGGGGACTTTAGGACAGGGAGAGCCAGCACCCACACCCAGGCCTCTCAGTCTTTCCTTCATCCACATTTACCCAGACTGTTTAGTTGGACCCTTTTGAATCACTGGAATTCTGTTTAGAGCATTGTAACTAAAATGAGTCCCCTGATACTTTCTAGAAAATATAATGGGCAGACTGTGTTTTGGTAGAGAAGACTGAAAGCTCCTAATCTCCAATCTGGAAGAGTCATGAAATCTTGTCTGGTCCAAGGACCTTAATTTCCAAGGCAGAGACTGATCACTCCAGTTTCGTGTGGTTCCTTAGGTGTCCAGTGGCTGTTTCCTCAGCTCTTACCTGTAGTAATTCCTTGCCGTCCCTGTCATTTCAGTCACATTTTTCATCTGGTTATTGTTGACTCCCATCAGCTTTTTTTTTAAAAAAAAGATGTTTTAAAGAAGTTACTGCTGCTTGAGTAAGATGATGAAAGGAAGAACTTTAAGGGAAGCCATTTGATTAAGAGAGCAAATGAGAAGTGACCTTTGGGGAACTGCACTTCTGTGGAAATGAGTATGGACTGGAGTAGAGCTCAGTGGTAGGGCACTTGCCCAATATGTGCAGGGCCCTGGGTTTCATCCCCAGCACCGTGAAGAAACAGGGAAAGAAATGAGATGATCTGATCATTTAGAAAGGGGTATAGTCAGAAGCAGAGCTTTGTGTGCTCTGAGCCTTGGGGGAAGTAGTTGCCATGCTAGAGGATAGAAGATACACAGGGAGAGTGATGGGAGACAGCTGCCTAAAGCAATCAAGAACCCCAAGTGTTGGCTTATGCTAGCGGGCCATATCAGACCTGTGAGAAGAAACCAGAAGGTGGGAGGTTAGAAAGGTAGTTAGAACTACTCCATTCTGCCCACCTCACCTGACAGCTTCACTCAAGCTAGTGGAGCTCACTGGTGCATAGCTGGCTGATCTCCCAGCATTCCCCTGAAGGGTCAGTAAATGGGACAGGCCCACCAATCATGTGGGACTGTGCTACTGCTGTCACCAACCTCTCTCCGACCATTAGCCACTTCAGGTGATAACAGTGGCACCTAGACAGGTCATGACCTAGACAGGTCATGTTAGGAAGGAGCCCTGTTCTCCCTGCTGCCCAGCCTCAGCCCCAACCATAGGACGTTGTCACAGGTGTGGCTGGATGAGGCATGGAAGCAGCTGGAAAGAATGTGAAGGGCCTCCAGTCTGGGTGAGCTTGCTACTCCATCTGTCCTCAGAACTAGAGGTTGGATTCCATGTTTGCCAGTTTTAGACTTAAAAATAAAAATGATACATGCTCTTCCTGTAGGATTTAAAAAAAAAAAAAACTCTTTCCCATACTTTCTATTTAAAAGATACAGTTCCATGCCACACTCCCCTCAAAGTGACTCAGCTGTGCCAGCTTTCTTTACCCGGGGAGGACAGTTGATGCTCAGCCCTTCCTTCTACATGGTCAACTCCACAGTCCTCATTCAGATTTAGGTATAAAGTCTTTTCCTCACAGGTTCCTGGACCCCACATCCTCCCATTCCACTTCCATCCTCTAGATTTAAATCCCCCCAGTTACTCTAAATTACTGTTGCACATCAGTGCATTTGTTGAATATGTCTTGCCACAACTGGATTGGGAAAGATGGACTGATCCCAAAGGACAGTTTGCTCCCTTTTGTGTCTTCATCATAAGCTTAGATCAGGGACGTAGGTAAGTGCTCTAGTAATGATGAATGAAGAGTTAAATTCTTACCGCTTAGGGTATGAGTGCTCCTTCTAATTTGATTTTGCTGGGCATTTATGAACTACAGTTGGAAGTAAGGAAACTTAGCCCCCAATAATTCATACTATACTAATAGTCCAGAAAGTGCAGAAATTGCAAAAGTGTGGGTCTTAAGTACCCTTTCAACTTCATTATTATCATTACAAGGCATGGCCAGAGAATAGAGCTTCAAGTTAAGCCAAACTTTTCTGCATTCTTCACAGGTATTGAGCTGATCGGTGGTACATATGAATGTTTCTCTTAAGACATGGCAACTCCAGGAAGTCAACTTACCCTAACTCTAATAATATCTAATAATATACATTTGACATCATGACAGTATATACTAAGTCAGGAAATGGGGAGTTTATTGTCTTCTAAAACTCAAAGTCTGCTGAATATTCAGCTGTCCTTATTACTTTTGAAAATTTTTCTTGTCCTGCCATTTGGGGTCGGGAGGGGAACATTGTTCTTAAGTTCAAATAATATGATATCAGTTGAATACATCAGGTTGGGTGGGGTAGATAGAACAGTCCTGTGCAAGATTGCTTGACTTGATTCACACCTCACTCATGAGTAATTTAAACCCAAAGTCAGCCATGAGTCAGTATATGTTATGGATCCAAATTAAACTGAATACTATTGATTTTTAGGGAAAGATTCATTCTTTGCCAAGTTATTATGAAAGGACAGGACTTTAAAATTTTTAATTTCTATTGCACAAAAGGATACCCTTTCTCTTTCACAAATCAAAATTAATCATTTCATAACTAATCGTTTCTCTTCTGTAATATTAGTGGTCATATTTCTAAAAAGCAACCTTAAATTACCTTTTCCATGGCTTTTTTGTTTTTCATTTGTTTTTGACTGGGGCTCTGATTAATTTTTAGTTAGCACAATGATTATTGTAGGAAGATGAATTCCTTCTAATGCCTTGTAACTTATTTCTTGAGGAGACTGTTTGACAGGTCAACTTACAGGAATTTACAGCTAAAAAGAACATTACTTGGAGCTGGGGTTGTAGCTCAGTGGTAGAGAGCTTGCCTGGCATGTGTGAGGCACTGGGTTGATCCTCAGCACCACATAAATAAATAAAATGAAGGTACTTTGTCCATCTACAACCCCCCCAAATATTAAAAATTTTAAAAAAAGATCATTACGTAATTATTTTCTTTAGTGGTGATGCCTGTCTTATTCCATATCTGCACCTTGGCTGCCCAACCCCATTCCGACCTATTATAACCAGAATTTCTCTGAACAAGTTCCAGAGGTTTGGTTAAAACCCTCATCTGAGGCTCACAAAAGTTACTGGAAGCAGAGGCTAATATTAACCTTGCCTTCACAGTGGGATGGTTTTGAAGATTGAATGAGAGAGAATGTCACAGGGCTTTGTAAATGATCAATTAGTGAATTCAGTTAATGTCCAGGGAAGTATTTCAATCCTAATAGTACCATTTTCAAAAGTAAAAGTTGATAGAAGACCAAGAAGCCAGAGTAGGATGGAGGTAAAATGCAGTGAGAAAGAAAAGGGAAGGGAGACAAAACTTGGAAGGCAGAAACAGGGTAAGCAAAAGGAAAGGGATGAAACCCATCAAGCCCACCACCTGAGCATAGATGTGAGTACATATCAAGATTTGCTAGGTAGGGCTGAGGGGCGATTGCACAGAGTGTGCTTAACATGCACATGATTCTGGGTTCCATCTCTAGCACCAAGTTCTGTGTGGAGTCAATGTATTTTTTTTTTTGTCAACAGGCAATCATCCAGCTATCTATATATGTATGTATAGATATAGTGGTTTTCTGGTTTTTTTTAAATTGATATCAGGAATTAAACCCAGGGATGCTTAACCATTGAGCCATATTTCAAGCCCTTTTTTATATTTTATTTAAAGAAAGGGTCTCACTGAGTTGCTTAGGGCCTTGCTAAATTGCTGAAACTGTCTTTGAACTTGTGATCCTCCTGTTACAGCCTCCTGTGCCACTGGGATTATAGGCATATGCCACTGAACCCAGCCAGTTACATATTTTTAAAGACTGAAAAGAAATGGCATATGTATTTCTATTGAATTATGCTGGGCTACTATTCTGAAGACAATATAGGATAATAAGAAAATATTTTTACCTTCATATTGTTTAAGTATGTTTCTGTAGGTCATTATGGTCCTTTTATGCATATTATAATTTTTTATTTTACAGTAAGGGTTTAAATGCATGCTTCTCCTCTTTACCAAAGAATTCCTGTCTCCAAGGGGAGAAAGCATGGAGCCTGATCTAACTTCCTCACATTTGTCTCCATGCTGTTTAAAGAAACAAATGCTTCTCTATCCAGGACACAGGAGCAGGCACCAAGGATTCTCTGTGGATGTTCAGAGAGAGCAGCTGGAACCTAAAAGATGACCTCCCAGGGGGCAGCTCTGTCCTGCCCCCAAGGAAGGCCTAGGCTTGGATGCAGTAGTACTAGGAGGTGTAAAGGAGACACGGAGCTCCAGTGGGAGCACCCCTCTTTCAGCTCTGCAGTTACATCACCTGGAGTTTAACAGGCCATTATGCACAACATGGGAACACATTGTGTTAGGAGAACTTGGTAAAACCTTCCTCGGGTATTTTGCTTCTGAAGATCTTTCTTTTAAAACCTCTTCCTCCAGCCCCCCACCCCCACAAGTCCAGGCTCATTCACAAACTCAGAGGCATTAAGGTGGGCATGCATTTCCATGACTAATAAGTAGGTTCAATTGAATACAAATTTAATGAGAATTAGTTGCAGGCCATAATGAATGGAAAGATCACACAGTAATCCAGACTTTTAGGTTATTAAAAACATGCATTTTAAAACTCAAGTCTTGTAGGCATGTCTCTCTATTTTTATTACTGAACAAGGAAGGCCAGGCAGGAGAAGATGCTTTTCTGTGCCATGAATGGGATATGAGATAATATTTAATTACGCAGAAATCTACTTAGTGAAAACTGGCTGGGAAGACTAGAGAAAAAAAAAAAACCCAGGATAATGGCAAGCGAGGTTTGGGGGGGACACTGTTGACCTTATTTTAACTCTAGAGTTTGCTTAGATCGTTCAGATTTAAACAGATTCCATCTCATTTAGCTCTGAAATATAACACTGTCCTGGTGGTATAAGTTTGAAGAATTAAAGCAGCAGATTCTTTTTAGTATAGCTTCATCTGTAACAGAAAACACCCTACTATTATGTTTTCTGGAAAGTCCCCCAAATTATGACAGCATTCATATTCTGGATTTCAGCTTTGACTGGAGAATTCTGTTTGGGGCAAGTGGTAGAGTTGGTGTACAAGCTCACAGAGCTGGGAGGCTGCTCCTAGCAGCAGCTGCCAGGCAGCCGAAGCACCCTGCTCACAACTTTCCATTATGGATTAAGCTGACTTTGCCAATCTCACTTTACTCAAGACACCAGACTGGACGCTTGCAAGACTAGTGCCTTGCAAATCTTTGAGATGCTTTTCTTATTATAGATGAAATATGAACATTGTGTTTAGGAACAGGGTCCAGCAAATGCCAAAGGTATTTATGTAAGTCATTCAGCTTTAGTACAAGAGCCTCCTGAGAATAAAATCAAATCAGCTTTTCATAATTTTGCCCTTCTATTTTAATTGGTGTTTCACATTTATTTGTATAATATGCTAAATGAAAAATAAGCTTCTTTCTCAGAAATTTAATATGTAAGGAATCAAAATTGCCTTCAAAACAGTGTAACACTTTGAAGTCAATCTTCTTAGAATTTCCATGTGGCCAAAAGAAACTTATTTAAGCCAACTAAAATATATTTATTCACTTTCTAGCAAAACAATAGATTTTATGCCAACAATCAACAAATAACTTCTGTTATACTTTTTTTGCTAATTTTTAAAAAATTCTAAAGAAGGTTAAACCTTTTGGCAGATTTTACTCTGTCAAGTTTTGGTCTCGGTTGCTTGGGTCTAAAAGTTCCTATCTGTTTAACTTTTTACATAGATGTGGGATATTTTCAAATTTGATTTTTGAATTTCGAGATTTAATGTATTTTCTTACATTAGGGGAATTGGTTAGTCAGAACATGTTGAGGAGATACACCACAGAAACCAGAAATCTAGGGTTCGGGGGTAAGAATGGAGACCCTTCAGGTGATGGAGTGTTACCTACCCTCCCACCAACCCTGGTGACTCGTTTCCATCCTCACTCTTGCTTGGCCCAGTGATTTGAAAATCATTTGAGCTGTGGATGGATTTTCTCATTGTATTAATAGATTGTCATGTAAATGTAAAATCATGATTAAGACCTAGTTCTTTCCCTTCATGGAGTCTGGTTAGGCAGATTTTAAAAAGCAGTTACCTATCAGATAATTGGCATGTTGCTGTGAGCTTAGGTAGCACATAGCAGGGGCTTAATCATAGTCTGGGGCTGGAGGCAGGATTCTGCAGGCAGCATCCAGCCTGGCAACCACAGGATGTTTTTTCCAGAAGACACAGGAGGGTGCAGAGGACAATAGCCCTTATATATTTGAGGGCATGACAAAATGTGGAATGTCGTTGGAAAAGGGAATGGTAGCTGTGGGGGGTGGGGAGGTCTGAGAGATGAATAATAACAGAAAGACCACTGTGGCTGCAGGTAGCATAGGGATTGGAGAAGGTAAGGGGCAGTAAAACTGGAGACAATTTTAAGTAGTCACCTGGTAACTAGTAATCTGGATAAGAGCCCACAGGTTGAGCTAAGCAGTGGCAGTGGGGATGGAAAGAAGCAAATGCATGGATGAGAGCCCCCCACCCCTGCAGACCCACTAGGACTCACCAGGTACTTGAGTAGGTGTGGGAAGAGTCAGAGTGACTCCTGAGCTCCTGGCTTGGCCAGCTGGATGGATGGTGGCCTTGTTTACTCAGACAGGAAACTTGGGGAGAAAGATGAATTTGGATTTTTTACTTCTTAAATTTTGAAATGCAATCCCAAATGATAACAGAGAACATGGGCCTGGGACTGTGAGAAATTAGCAGTGGACTTGTGATCTGCCACAGGGTTCAGTTCAGATCCCAACTCTAAGGAACAAAGATGTTTAGGGGACTTACAGAGGAAGGGGAATCCTGTGTGTCTGATACTAGACACAACTCTTTTTAAGAGGTACAGGTCAGCAGCTCTCACCTTAAATGAGTAGGAATCCATTGCCTGATGACAGTGCAATTCAGCTATCAAAATTTCTGTTCCTGAATTTTAAAAATGATGCTTTCTAAGATTTTTGATGAGGGAAACTACCCAGTGAGCAAGATCTGTTGGATTATTTTTTCCCCCTTGGCAACATCCTGGAACAAAATACCACTCTCAAAAATTATTATACTAAAGAAACATTATTTGGCAAACATTTATTTAGTGCCAGCTCTGTCCAGACATGGCACCAGGCCCCGGGAGTACAGTGATTAATAAGAAACCTGCCTTTAAAAGGAAATACCCAGCTCAGTTTGTGGTGGTCTTACACAGCTGGCAGATGCTGCAGGGCTACAGGTTGGAGGGAGGCAGCCTCGGCAAGCTCATCACAGACACTTCTCTAGGATCTCTGCACAAGCAGCACTCTCTGTCAACAATGTCCTCACTCCAGGCCAGCTCACTTTGTCTAACTTCTCTTAGTTGTGATTATGTTTAAGGTCTGTAGCAGGCTCAATGACGCAATCTCAGAAAATGTCTCTTCAAATAAGTGATCTTGCCCCTGATAATAGGAACACTTTGAACAGGAAATACATAAAATGTCTACAAATTTCATAATGCAAAAGGAAAAGTGAGTAGTGATTTCTTTTTAAAAGTTTAGAGAATCAAATGATTCCTGCATTGAGTCTGTAGAAATGTGATTAGGTGTGATAGAGGAATCCTGTTAGCAATATTTCGATCCAGAGACATCAAAGTTGTTTGGTGGTGAATTAATTTTTTTGGCAGTGTTTCCAGATAAGGAAGTCATGTAGACATTGCTCAACATTTTCCTAAGGGCATCATACGCTAGTACCTGTGCCCTTCCCATTTTGGTCTGAGGATACTGAGTTGGATGAAAACTTTGGGCCACGTAGACAGCCAACAGCTCTTTGAGTGGTTATCTGGTGCCTGGATTTGTGGTGTGACCTTGACATCTATTATCTCCTCTAATCTTCATCATGACCCTTGAGTGTCTGTAGGAAATTGATGGCTCTAGTCTGAGTCTCAGGTAGCATAACAGGCTTTTCATCTCTTGAGTTTAGAGAATTGGGTTAGGAATGTTTTCTTGAACCCATGTGCTTTTCTTCAGTTCATAAAGGTCAAGCTGTCAGGGGATGGTATTATTTAGTCACAAACTTCGATTTACCACTGTGTCATTGAAAAGATGTTATTCTTCAACTGCCACAAAATTTGCAGGCCAAGCATGAACAGATAATGTCAGTATAATAGAGTAAATTCTAAGAAAAAATGCTATGCAAATGCAAAAGAAGAAGGACCCCGAAGGCACATGGGGCTTAATGGAATGAGGCTGAGCTTGAGCTGTGAAGAGGAGGGGAGTTTAGGCCAGAAGCAAATGGCAGGGATGTTACAGAGGAAGGAAGCATCAGAGCAGAGACACAATGAAATGTAAGTGTATGTACAGCCTAAGTTCCTGCAAGCAGATGGGCCTGGAAGAACAATGTTTCTCTAGGGCAAGTGGTGCCTAGAGAAATGGATGGACACCATTTATCCACCCGTGGCAATCACAAGGAGTGCTCAAAAGTTCCTGCTCTTGGGGCTGGAGCTACAGCTCAGTGGCAGAGTGGTTGCCTAGCATGTGGGAGGCACTGGTTTGATTCTCAGTACCACACATATAAATAAATAAAATAAAGGTCCATCAACAACTAAAAAATATTTTTTTTTAGAAAAAAGGTTCCTGCTTTTCTATCCAGTATCAAATTTAACATTTCTTAGGATGAGGCCCAGACATTTGCATTTTACAAGCTTCCCAGAGTGTATTCTCAGACACACTGAGGTTTGGTAGGTAGAGACTGGGACATGATAGGCAACAAGATCTAGATTTGGAAGCTGCATTTTTGACTGTTAGCTTTAGGAAGTCTTCAAAGGGATTTGAACAGAGAGCCATCTGCCTTTGAGATGGGTGGTCTGATGTCTTCATGGAGAAGGCATTCAGGGGGCCCAAGACTGGAGGCCTGGTCTGGGAGGAGATTTTGGTAAAGATTCTGGTCAAGGCAGGAGCCATGGGATAAAATTAGCAGGACTTGGTGTACCCGAAATAGTGGGTGAGGAGCAGAAGCAAGTGTTAGATGTTGTGTGTTGCCCATCAGGTTAACGGAAAGGTTCATTCATTCCCAGAATATGGATGATGTATTTCAAACATATAAAGAAACCCTTCTTTGTGAGTCTCAATCAATAAAATGGATGCAAGAAGTGGGAAACTTTTCCAAATTATTACAATTATTAAACCTGAGCCTGGGATCACATTACTGTGTGAATTTTCCCTCTTCTGCCTGTTTTTGGACCTGACTTTACATACCAAAACCAACGATGCTTCTTATAGAAATTACTCAGGAAACAGTGAGATATCACTGACATTTTCACTTTTCCAACTCCACATTTGTCCTCGGTCAGAGGATTGGTGGATTGAAAGGGAAACATTCCTACAGTGTAAACCATTAGGAATGAAAGTATAATTAGGAAGATCAAAATTTAAAACTTTTTAGAAGTACCCAGGATCATTACTTGAATGCTGATCATTCTTTTGTTCATCTCAGAAGTATTATCAGATACACACTTCATACCATGCTGGATCCAAAGGACAAAGAGGAGTGTGGGCCTGACCCCATCACTGGCTTGGAGTCGGACAGAGGTGACACATACAGACAGGAAGTAGTTAAAAAATAGCGCAAAAACAATTCAGCCAGCAGTGTTGAATACCGCCCTGCTCATTCCATGAAGGTTTCAGGACAGTTTATGTAAATGTCATAATGGTTGGGCTTAGAGGAATTAAAAATGATTAATTGGCTTATTCGTAAAGCAGTTCCAATGACTGTTTTTAATTTGGCCTCATATCCTGGTAATGTTTTCTTTTCCCCTCATATTACCGTATGAATTAGACATTAAAAGAATTTTGAAAGTTATCCTTCTTACTCTTCACTAGTTCACAATAACTTTCAGCCCATTGGAATTCTTGAAATCTGATTAGCAAACAGACAGTTGCTAATGTTTAATACCACAAATTAAAACAAGGGGAAGAAAAGAGTATGTAAAAGGGTTTTTCTTTTTCTTTTTTTTTTTTAACCCTAGAATCTTCAGTGATGTGTTATTTTTGCAGTGTCAAAGTTACTAAATGTTTAACTTGTTGCCATATTGGTCACAGTTACAGAGCCACCACTGCATTCAGTGCCCTAAATAATAAGATCTTTAAAGATACTTCAAGGGAAACAGAAGGAATAAGCCAACAAAGAAAAGAAAATGGGCCTCCCACTCCCCACAGTGTTCACATAAACACATGAGTGTGTGTGTGTGATCACATGCTGGTCATTAAGAAGCAATGAGTTATAACCAAAGGCAGAAAAATTAGATGGCATGAATAAAGGAGATCTGATATAATCTGCATGTTGGGTGCCAGGTAGAGTTGGTCTGGAGTGACTTGAATTTGATCAGTGAGCAATGTTTTCAAAGGAGGCTGAGACATGATTGGCAGAGGTGAGTGGAGGTATTGCCAGGTGGGGAAGGATAGTGTGTCTCATGACTGAACAACTTGAGGAGAAGGAAGCCCACTCTGGCAGTAAAGACCACCAGTGCTCCTTGTCTGTGGGCAGTGCCATTCCAGAGTCTGCTGGAGTAGGTCTGATCCGGGCCTCATTGACCTCTTGACATTCTGTGTTGAGTTTCCTGCATGACTCTTGTGGTCACTAGAACTAGAAGACAAGGATTTTCCCCATGCAGACAGCTTCCTCTTGTCTTCATCCTACCACTAGGAAAAATGCAGTCCAGAAAGTTCATAAACTTATGGAGAGCAACAGTGGTGCTACTCCCAAAATTCCTGAAAATTATTGTTTCTGGTAGCAAAGAATTTAAAAGAAGAAGAAAGGAGAAAAAAAAAAAAACAGGAAAGTAGGAGGCTGGAGAAGCTCAATACAACCCTGCTGTCATATTTAGACTCTGGAGCTTCATCCTCTGAGGAGTCTTAGTCACAAATGTGAGTACAAAAAAATGTACTCAAAAACCCTTCTGAATTCTGCACCACCCTATCGGGTGTATAATCCAAGAGGCCCATTGGATTGCTGTGGTGTAGAGCACAGCTGGGTCACGGAAAGAGCAGAGGACAATTAGATATGAGGTGCCTGACTATGAAAGACTCTTAAAAGCACTAATCAGGTATTATGCAACATACAAATGGAAACCATCTCCAAGTTCCGAGGAAGTTAGTAACATGAGCAAAACAACATCTGAGGAGGGTGATCTTAGCTGCTGTGCACACAGCAGATTGCAAGCCACAGAAGTTGGGGACAGGAAAGAAGACATCAAGGACATGAATAAATCAATTCAGGCAAAGAAAACTAGACCCTTGAACTTTATAAAGGGAAAATCATCTCGGATGCAGCTGGTTGTGTACGAGGCAGCTAGAACTCTAAAGATACTAGTACAGTTAGCTAAAAGCACCTGTGGAACTGTGAGTATTGTCGAGACACTTGGGGGAAGACAAGAAGGAATCTTGCAGTGCTCGGGCATTCAAGGTGGAATAAGATACATGAGTCTCATGTTTGGAGCTATAGATCCTTGAATGTTTAAGGACTTCCTGAGGAAATGAAAAAAATCAAAGATTGATTGACATTTATCATAAACAGTTGTTAAGAAGGGGCTTAGGGAAGAGAGATCTCTAAGGAGAAAGCAGAGATCATTTTATAATAAGATACCAAACAAGGTTTGATTGTGGTTTGAAATGTAATACATTAGCGTAATTCCATTATCTAAAATCTAATCAAATTAGTGAAGACATAATCCATATAGTAGTTTTCACACTAACTAGTCCACCGTGATGTTATCATGAGCTTTAGCTAACTCTTCACGCTGCTAGTTCTCTTTGACTCAGTCTGTATAAAAGGATGAAATTAATACCTGTGACTTTCTTTGCCTCACAAAAGGCATTTTTCATTAGTTCTTTGTGTGCAAAACACAACAAAAGGATAAGCACAGTGTCTTGTGTAAAGATATTTGTCTTACCAGTTAGAGTGTGAAAACTTGCAGCGGCTAATGTTTGACATTGCCAGATAGTTTAACTACATGAAGGAGGTAGGATGAAGAGTGAGTTAGGAGTTCTGCAAAGAACACTTTGAGTTCAGAGTAGGAACAAAATCAAGGGGAGCTGAGGTCCTGTTCTTTGTTCATGACCCAGTACCATCTATATCTTTTCTTTCCCTGGTCCCTACTCCGCCTTCTGGTAGGGTTGCTTTGCTTGACCTTCGTCTCTGGATCAGGATGAAGAATCAATCCATGGAGGGCCTGAGAGCTATCCTGGAGCATAGTCCAGCCTTCCTGGTGGTGGTCAAGTCCTTACTTGAGCAGGCCCCCAGCTCATCTCAGTCTGCTACCCCTCTGAAGGGAAGCAAGCAGGTGTAGGGGGGTCAGCAAAATGAAGGGGTCCCTGTCAGGCAGTCTCATTTCTCTATTAGGAAAATCTCATTACAGAATATTCGACTCTAGTTCACTAACAGTATTCCTTAAGGGTTATAAAACAGGAAATTATGAAAAAAATATTTTTACTCTTATTAATAAATGAGTCAAAATATAATTGTTTGCATCACAAACACTTCATAAATTCTTCCAGCTTCAAGAAGTAGACAGGGCAAGAAGAACTTTCCAAGTAGAGATGCCAACATGGCTAAAAAAGCCTGGAGGAATGAGAGATTTGTTTGTTTTTTCCCTGTTAAAATGAAAATGCCGTTGTCATTCATACTCCTGGTGTTCCAGGGCACACACTGCAGCCAGAGCTGTGCTCGTTGCTCTTGCACAATCATGGATTGCATTGAGTGGTTCTTTATACTCCTGGTCTGTATGAGGACTTTGAGTTAGCAAGAAACAAAATGTTTGTTTTCAATCCACAGAGGTGAAGAAGGGATTGCTTGGATATGTTAATTAGCTCAATTTAATCATTCCAGAATTTATTCATATATGAAAACAAATTATACACTGTAAACATATGTGATTTTTACTTATCAATTATACTTTAATAAAGCAATAAGCATGGGTAGGAAAGGCATTTTCTGATGGGTTAAATGGAATTTTTAGGCAAGTTGCTATCTTTGCAGGAGATGCACCAAATAGGTATAAAGAACTTTGGGAATTGAAAATAGGCTCTCAGGGCTGGGGATGTGGCTCCAGTGGTAACGCGCTCGCCTGGCATGTGCAGGGCGCTGGGTTCAATCCTCAGCACCACATAAAAAATAAAAATAAAGATATTGTGTCCACTGAAAATTGAAAAACAAATATATATATAAAAAAGAAAGAAAATAGGCTCTCTCTTACTGGATTTTCTCATGACATTTTTAGGAATTTCCCCCTGCCATACTTTGCATCTTTATTAGTATGAAATTCTCACTTGAATTCTAAATAATTTTTATAAATTCTCACTTGAATTCTAAATAATTTTTATAAGTCTTAATAAATAATAACTAATGAGCTACAAAGTCATATAGAATTACTAAAAGATTTCTCCTAATAATTAAACATAAATCTAAAGCAAGTTATGATGACTTTTAATAAGAACTAACTCTGGGGTCTGTACCAGAATAAAATGTTTACTCATATGATACCGGGAAGGAAAGTGATAATCGTGAATAGGTTATTTGTAGACTTTAGGGGCCTACTTCATGCTTATTAATCTATACCTTATAGATAATAAAAATTCAGTTTTTATACTTTGCATGGAACCTAACACAGATGTCAAACACTGTGGGTACTCTAAATAGTTGGTTGTGATTGGTTTATCTTCTTTGAATTAGAGGTGTTGTTTAGAGATTTAGAATATGCAGTACAGGCTAAGGTTTAATCAGGTTTCTGACAGTTCATTTTTCAACTCCACACTGCCGTATTACATATGCATTTTTTAAGCCTTACCGAGGTTGTTGCATACAAGTTGTTCAGTTAAGTGGACATGAAGTTCTTTTGTGGCTAGTGATACCGATTTCCTTGGGCTCAGCTGAAGTACACATAAATGAAATGAGATGAGCAAATGAAGGAGTTGCAGCTGTAGAGGTCCCACTGGCCCATGACCTGGGGACTGTACCTACTCTTTTCACAGGTCTCAGATCAGGTCCCAGGAACAAGAACCCAAGAGACCCACCTGCAGGCAAACTTCATGAGAACATCCTGCTCTGCCCAGGGTACTGGCTCCAACCTGTGTTTTGGGACAAGGATGCCAGAAAGACTCTGGGACCTTAGACTGAGCTGAGGTAGGATATTTTATTCAGGTAGAATCTGAGACCTATGACACCTTAGCTTTCTTATCCAAAAAACAGGACAATTTGGCACCTAGTTGTAGGAGATTGGAAGAATTAAATAAGATCAGGTGAATATTTAATAGGTGCTTAATAAATCCTTACAACCAACAATTATTAAATGTTTCCATGCCAAGTATCTTGAAAGGCAGCCCTTGCCCTCAGAGATCTCATAGTCTGAGGCAAGAGATTGAGAAGAAATCTCGCACAGGATCTAAGATCATGTAAGCAGTGACAGAGCAAAGGACAATATATGTAAGAGCCCAGCAGAGGGTCCCTAACCACCTGGAGAAACTAAGAGACTTTCAAGAGTTCATCTTGAGCAGGTCTTGAGGGAACATGGAATTTCCTAAAGTAGAAAGGGCAGGAAGAACTTTCCAAGCACAGGGATCTGCATGGGCAAAATCCTGGAGGATTAAGAGATTTCATTATTTCTTCCCTGAAAAAATGAACAGGCTGTTGTCATTTATACCTGTGTGGTTCCAGGGCTCAGAGAGACAGTGTGTGTGGATACTGGTTAACAAGACTCACTCTGCAGCTGGAGAATCGGCCCAGACTCTGTGCTGCTGACGATGGGAGTGGAACACCTGGCTTAACCTTGGCATATCTCACAGTCCTTCATCTACAGAGTAGATGAGTGGTAGCTGCTCCGCAGACTGTTGTGCGCGTTAAACTTGAATTAGGAGGTAGACACCAAATATTTATGTTAGGGTAAATTTGTAACCATTTTAACCAACACATCTCAAATGCCTACTCCAAGTAAACCAAGAACAGTTGGTACCTTGGGAGAAACCAGGATAAAAAAGATGTGGTCCCTGTCCTCCAAGAAATTGTATGACCAAGTGACAGGTGGATATGGAAACAACTAGAAGTACAACTTGAAATTAAGTAAGAGCTACTTGGAAGTCAGGCAACATGTGGGAGCATCACCCAAAACAGAGTTGTTGGAAGGAAGAGAAGGAATTCCTAGGAGAAGAGAATTGAGTATGGAATTGGTACCCGGTGCTTGTTTTAGCCTATTGTGCCTTGGCCTGTGTGGCTCAGGGCAGGTCCATCCCAGCCTGCCAATTGTTGGCCTGTTTGAGTCGAGGTAACTGACATTGCCTTGGCTTTTCTCTGTCTTCATTACATTGTTCACAATCCTCTATTAGAACTGAGGCTGGAGACATGATTGAGGTAGGTCTGTGGTCAGGTTAATCACTCAGCAGGCTGAGAGAGGTGCACAGAGAGCAGGAGCTGGGGAAGGTGATCTTCAGCAGGGAGAAGTCAAGTTACAGAGAAGTCCCTAGGCCCTGGGTGCGGGAGCTCATTCACAGGATTCCCTTTCTAGCCCCTTGGGCCACTTGTATTTCGTGGCTGCAGGTTGCATGGCTCCACCAGCTGCCCCCGTTCAAAGGAGTTCACTCATATTTGCAGAGTTGTCACCCATCCCCCAAGACAGACCAGGATGAGCCCTGTGCTATATTTTGGAAGGTGAATCTGAGATGAGGGCAGTACTGAAGGAACCCTGGTCTGCATGCACTGGGGGAGTCCTTCCTCTCCAGGGAGTGCAGGTGAGAGATGGGCGTCTTGTTCCCCGGGTCTTCTAACAGTGGACTCCACCCTATCCTGGCACTGCTCTGTAGTGATAAAGGACCCTCCCTCTTTTTAGTCAGGGTGGTCCTAGGAAGGAGAAGCAATTAGCCAGCTCAGGCCGGCTCTCATTTCGATTGTGGTTCCTGAAATCAGAAAAGAAGTGAGCGTGAGCTACATCACCAAGAAATTCAGAGGGGAGAAAAGAGAAGTGATTCATCTTTAACATGAGGGCCTGATTTTCTTTTTTCCTCAGAGAGTTTTAGGGAATTATTTTGAATTATTTCTGCAGTATGAGGTAGTGGTTAAGAGCACAGACTTGAGAACCAGAAAACTGGCTCTGTTGCTTAGAGTGGCCTCACAAGCAACTGACTTTGCATCTCCATGCCTTGTTTCCCTCATCTGTAAAGTGAGGGTGATTGTTGATAGAACCCACAGGGTTAGTGTGCGTGCTCAATGAGTTACTATGCCATAAGCATTTGAAGTGCTGCTCAGCATCTGTGAGCTCTTACCCCTTAATGGGGCACATCAAGAGTTGCTCTGCTGTCACACTGGATATAGGATACTGCTTCTGAGGCACTGTACCCAGTTGGACTGTTGGTGCTCATAAGTCTCACTGCAGAAATTCTCATCCAAATTCCAGTTTAGGGTAAATAGTTTTAAGTACACTGCATACACATCTGAAAAAAAAAAAAAAGAAGAAGAAGAAGAAGAAAGCCGAGGCCGCACCTCTGTTTAAGTTCCTGAAGCTGATCCAGGGTGTATGCAAACTGTGGCTATAGAGACAGATATTTGTACTGCAGGTTTCCCTTCTGAAACTCAGTCTGACCTGATTCTCCACTGGGTGCATCTGCTACAAAAGTTTAAACAGCTGTGGGCTGAACACGGGCTGCTTTGTCCTGGGTCTCGCCTTGCTGAGCAGGACTTGATTGGACTTCTCAACACAACTACCAACCTACCCACCTGCGTTTCTGTATTGCTACCTGCATTACTTTAGTCAACCTGTTCAGAAGAAACAGCCAGATTTTAAAATATGAGGCAATTCTT
This sequence comes from Ictidomys tridecemlineatus, assembly GCF_052094955.1. NCBI lineage: Eukaryota > Metazoa > Chordata > Mammalia > Rodentia > Sciuridae > Ictidomys > Ictidomys tridecemlineatus. Next base: position 56,636,466 of record NC_135483.1, read on the forward strand.
AGACTAGTCTGCATTTCACAGTGTGAAATGTCCGTCTTAAGCTTATTAAAACATCTTCATTTTATCCTTATCTAAGTGTGTCTGTGTAGGCTTTGGGGAAATAATTGAAAAGCAGTTTCTCTCTGTATATACAGTAGGGTAGATTTATAGTCTATAAAATGACACTGGAAGAATTAATTTAAAATGGGAGCCTATAAGTCGGTCCTCACAGACCAGGTCTCCCTGGGTTTTGTGGCATGAAAACTTAGACCACTCTCCTTTATTAACACGCTCTTGTCAACGTGACTGTGAGCAAACACTGCGGGGTATAGAAGGGGTTCTGGAGGGAGCAAGAGGGAACCCCAGCTGTGGGTTCCCTCACTGTGACATAAGAAGAAGAGTAGGGGACATGACAGAATCCACTGTGTTTTTCAGAATCTTTTAAGTGCTGGATAAAGCTTAGAGGAGCAGAGGGATTTATCCATGTGGAAGCTTCAGGAAAGGCCTCATAGGAGGAAAGAGGGTTAGAGTTGGATCCTGAACCATGAGAAGGGCTTGTTCTACACAGAGTGTGAAAAAAGGGTTCCAAGTGACTGTGGGGGGCAAGGGCAGCACAGTGGGTATCTGGGGGCCTTCTTGGAACATACCCAGCTCCTGGTGTGCGGTGGATGGGTTATGATTATTGTGCATTTTTCAATTAAATATCCTTGGGATTGTCACTCTCTTTTTTAGCATCTAAAGCTTTAATTACCATTATTAATCTGTTAGACCATCCTGCTGTTCTTGCTAAGCAGATTTGCATTATCATCTTTCTCAGCAGCTCGTGGCATGTCTGTGATGGATATCGTCATTACTGCTCCTGCAGTTAGGTTAGGCCACCTTGGTCATTTCCTTTCAATCCTATGTAAAGAAATGAAAATCAGACCCAAGTGAACTATTGCTCCATTTTCTCAGGATGATTTCTATAGAAAAAGTTTTTTCCCCATTATTAACGTTTGCTTGGTTTAGTGGGTCCTGAGTTTTTCGTGTAGATGTATTTCTTTGGACTAGTTTGCTGGTGTCCCTCAGTTTACACAGCAGCTCTCCCATGCCTTTGGCTTCACGTGTGGATGAGCCTGTGGTTGCCCAGCCATAAACTCTCTGGTAAAATCTTTATTCCATGCACAAAAGGAGTGTGTAGTTTGAGAGTCATCATAAACTGAGTCAGCTCTACACAGTTCAAATACTGACTAGCTTTTGTCTGAAATATGTGAACAAAAGATTCTCCAAATCACTTAAGGCTATCATTAAAATTATGTGAATCTATGGTTTTGTGCCCTCTAAAGATGGTGTACCCATTCATCTCTGGAGAGACTAAGGGCATCCATCAGGCTCATCTGATGGCTGTTCATGCATCCATCAGGCTCATCTGATGGCTGTTCATGGAAAACCTTCTTGTGCATGTTGTTCAAGAAATGGGTGGAGCAAATTATGTTCCATGCTTTTGCAATTATGTCATAATGAACTCCAATATTATGTATAATGAAAAAGCACCAATAAAAAATGTTTTTAAATTTTGCTGATAGGAAAATTAGTTTAATAAAATGACAAAGTAGTAAGGAAAAAAAATAGGTTTTCAAAGGCATCCCTTAAGTGAGACAAACATATAAACAACCAATTGCATCTATATTCACTTATTACTGGTGCAGCTGAAATTCTACAATGGGCAGCAGGAAGCTTAGCCACCCAAGGAGGATGGGAAGATGAAACCTGACCCTGCCAGAGCCCCCCCTGGGGTGTCTTCTCCAGCTACTTCATCTTCCTTCTTCTCCACCATACCATTCTGCACAGACCTGGGTTTGGGTGCTTATTGGGCAATAATATACTTGTTTCTTTAAATAAAACTAGCCAGTTCTTTAATAATTGTACACTGGCCAATAGAACACATCCAATAAACTATGACTACTCTGAACTTAGTTTTTTCATTTGAAAAACAAGAATATTGACAGTAGTGACTTCAAATTATTGCCAAGGTTTTTCTGGCTTTTAAAAAAAAACACTGATTATCAGCTAGAACAAGTACATAGTTGTATTGAAAACTACATGGGTGTTTTGGCTTCAGTTTTTGCTTAAAAGTATACTTCTTCAGTAGGATTAATTTCCAAGAAAAAATGTACTTGGTTTGGTTTTAAATGCCAACACCAAAACAGTGGATTTGAATGAAATGTATAATCAGAGGGAAAATTTATCTTGCTGGATGGAATTTACCCTTCTTCAAAAGTCTCTGATGTTTGCCTTTAAAAAAGAAAGGAAAAAAAAAGAAAAAGAAACTGTCTCAATAGTTTGTTGTTCAATTAGTATACTAGGCAAAAATTGTTAACTGATTGTTAAATTGCATGTGAATACCGTGTCAACTAATTGTTAAGCTGCCAATGTATACCAGTACAATTTAGTGACCTTTACAAAGATCGTTTTGAAGTGATTTCAAGGATTCTAAGAAAGATAAGCATTTGAGTTGTCTCTAAATTTAGTAGCCCATGTTTTTTAAGTATTTTTTACTTTTAGATTCCTGGGGACTATTAATAACATCTATACATAATTTTTTTTCTTTAACATTATGAGGAACAAATATAGTTTTTAACCCTCAGTATTTCTTAGTAGGTCATTTCACATATATAAGTAAGCACTCTGGAATGTAACTGGGGTCTCTCCACCGTAAGTGCATGTATCAATAGTCGGGTGGTAAATTCAGAGCAGCATTCTGTCCACCCAGGGCTTTGTCCCACACACATGCACTTGTTATTCCAGACACTTTTTGAGTCTTTTAACTCAATTATGTTTTCCATTTGATTTTCATTATAAAGACTTAATGGGAAAGTATTGTTTTATAAGCATAATTCAGTTTGGCAAATGTTTATCACTTAGTCTTTGGGCAGTCCCTGGAAGGCTTATTATTAGGAAGACCAAATATGCACACAGTGTAAATTAACCATCAATGTAAGAAAACTGCCCAGTAAAAATTTTAAAAGCAAATTATTTCATCCCTGTTTCCATGAACTTCTAGTGTTAATGGAGAAGATAGAACAAAATAAGTATGTTTGTTTTACAGGGTTACATAGTTGAAGTAAGCACAGGTGGATTAGAGAGAGAGAAGTTTCATTTAAGAAATGGATTGTAAACAGTATTTTAGAAGAAGAGGGGGCTGCCTTGGAAAGACTTGGCATGCTTAAAACGAGAGTCAAGAGAAACTGGAACTTATGACCAGGAAGGGTTGGTCAAGGGTACCCACCCACCAACTGTGGGAGTGCAGCATTGCCTTCTGAAAACTTGTTAACAGGATGTATTTTAAATAGATCGGGCTCTGGCCATATGTTTACAAGTTGTAATTTTTTAATTTTAATTTTATTTCTTGATGATTCATGTTCAGTGGTTCAAAATTTGAAAATTACAAGATGGTTTAGACCAAGTTTAAATCTCTCCCCCACTCCTAACTCCAGCTAACCAGGAACCTTTCCTGAAGGCAGCAAATGTTATTAGTATCGTTATAAATTTTTTCCTGATATTTATATATCCAAATGTAAGTTTATCCCCCTTGATGCAGATACCACATATGTAGTTACTTTCCAAAACCTTTTGGGTCCAGATATGTTTTAGAATTCAGAACTTACTGGATTTTAGAAAAGGAATATAGTGCATATAGCATAAATTACATGATATCCTCAGGGGGTCTGAGCAGCACCTGGTAATCAAACACATTATTTCTCCAGGGAAACTGAATACTCACACTAAGAATAAAAAATAATGAACCATAAATGCCTGTCAGTTGCATCCAGGTGTTACTGTCAAGTTTTGGCACTAAACTTATAAAAAAGAGAGATTTGGGTATTTTTAAAGCTTTTTAGATTTTGAAATTAAATGCAGATAAAGGATCATAGTTTGTAATATGCACCATCTACACCCTAGATTTTTGTTACTTTTTTTTTGCAGGCTTTTTTGCTTGGTTTTTGTTGTCGTTGTTTAACAATATATATTGGAATTCATCCCATGTTCTCACACAAAGAGCTTCCCTATTCTATAAGCAGTTAAAACTAACTGACATGCTAGACTTGTTAAATCACCATATGTATTTCAACTATTTTTTATGTATCTGTATGACTCATATTGGTTCTGTTAATAGCGTCACATATCTAGATCAAGTCACTGATTTCTAATATAAGGCTCATTAATACCATAATGTGTGCTGGAAAAAAAATATTTTCAGATATAGTTTCTCTACTGAAACTATGGGGGAAATTGTGCAATTTACCTGAGCCAGTAGTAATACTATGCAATATTAATTTGTTCATTGTTATGGGGGGAGCCTTTAACTTAATTTTTATTCCTTATGAGAAGGAAAAAAAATTTAGCCATTTGCTAAAATAACATTTTCAGGTTTATTTGTAATATATTATCATTATTCTCTGCAGGCAAATCACTAGTAGGCAAGGCAATAGGCTGCTTCAATAGTGGTGACACTTTATTTAATTGGTGTGTCAGCAGATGACTGAAAGGAGAAAGACTTGTAATAGCATGCGCAGTTGTCACCATGCACCGGTGTTTGGACAGAGAAGTCTGACTAAATAAGGCAATGCCCAAGTGAGCCTTATCAGCGTTTGACCGGAATCCGGGCTAGCAGCTGATACACAGTGCCTGTCCACTGGCTCTGCCATTCCTTCGCTTCTTGGCAGATGTGTACTTATCACATCAAAAGTTACTGCCTGTAATGCTCGGAGTTGTTGCACCTGCATTTATTTCGTATAAAGTTGAATAAGAATGGCACCTAAGTCTCTAGAGAGGATAAAGGAGAGAGTTCGGTTTACTGTTCCAAAAATGTGTTATGCATGTAAGCATACTTATTTTTAGTGATGTGTCAGTGGAGAGTTTGTTTAGGAGTTCGTTCACCAGCCCTGGCTCCTGAAGGTCTTTTCCCCAAGCACCAAAGTGCCTCCCCAGCTGGCCTGAGGCTCAGGGACAGAGGTGGGGGTCCAAGGGAGGGAAGTTTGCAATCACTGCCACCCCTTGGACTCAGTAGGTGCAGGAGTCGGGAGAAGAAGGGTCACGTTGTAAATCCACTAGCACACCACTGTGCTTTTCTTTTTCTTCACCTCTGTGTCCTCTATATTTTCTGCCAGTTTATATATTTGTGAAAAGAAAATGGAACAATTTTTTGTAGGATTAAATCCAAGGTTCATTTTAGTGGCCAGCAGGTAACTATTTTCAGTGCTGTGTTAGTGCTCACGGGCCAACCAGGGCTTCTGAGCAGGGCTTGAGAGGAGTTTCTGTGTATGCACAGGCACGTGGTTAAAGAAGTTTCTGAAACTGATGATTATAATGTGCCACTATCAAGTAAAAATAAAACCAAAAGATAAAAACAAATGTGTGGGATCAGAGCTCTGAGCTGGGTTGGTAACATGTGTCCATCCTCTGATGATCTCCGTACCTGTCCATCTTCCCTCCTTCTCACCTTAGCCCTTCAGCATAGAAGGGTAAAGTATTCCCAATCCTCAGCTCCACCTTCTCATAGGCAACCAGCCGAGGAAAGCCCCTCTCATTTTCTCCTTTCCCAGGCTCATTCCCTGTATGACACATTGAGTAACGTGTGCCCATTACATGTCATTGATGATGTATAAATTGAAAAACATGGCATTATTCTATTTGGAGGGTTTACACAAATGACACCATTCCACACAGCTCATTTTCTTTTATTTAGAATCTTTTTCATCTTGTAATATTACATTTTTCAATTTTATATGCATTTATATTTATACATATGTCTATTTTTTTCTGCTGTTTTGAAATTGATCCATGTGTCACATCTACTCTGTTGACCCTGCCTTTCATAGTATTCAAAAGTGTACATACACCACATTTGCCTTATCACAAGCAGTATAATAATCATTGTATTAAATATCTTTTTAAAAAAACCAAAATGCCACTCATTAAAATGCCTCTAGTAAAACACTGGGGTACCTGTTTCAATTCAAATATACACTCTCAAGTTCTTAATTTGTTTTCCTACAATGACTGTTGGTGCCCACCACAGCATAGTATTGTGAACCACTCTGGCCTGACGGCCCAGAAAAACATGTAATATTTCTGATGGAATGTGGAATGCATTTTGTGGTTGGGTGTTCTGTTTTAGAATAAACTATTCATACATCTTCCCTAATAATAGTTTGGAACTTTGATAGGGAAAGGTTGATGGAAGATTCTAAGGCTGGTAGGCACACAAGGGGGACTCATCTGATTGACTCCATAATCTAAGGTCCTAGAATGTGGGAAGGACACCTGCTTTCAGTCAGGCAAAGTCTTGGCTCCACCTGGAGCAAGTTATTTTAACTTGTGTTAGCTTTGGTGTCTTTATTAGGAGACTTACAGAGCCCTCCTCATAGGGAAATCAAAAGGATTAAATGAGTCCGTGTATGGCCTGGATTTTGTGTAATGTCCAACCTGTACTGAGCCTTCAATAAAGGGGCAGCTAGGGAAGATCTCCCAGCCTTGGGTTGGATTAGACAGCTTCACAAGTGTGTTTCTGAGGACGCAGCCTCACCCCAGTCTCGCATCTGCTACAATGTCAAAGGTGGCTGCTCTTCAGCTCTCTCCTGGAAGGAGGAGGCTGATGGTGGGTGGTACCAGTGGTTAGAAGAAAAGGGCAGGGAGTGGGAGGGGGAAATCCAAGAAGATTTATGCCATGACCTCAGATCACAGAAGTCTGGATGTGAGGGGATGAGTGTGGAATGAGTTGGGTCGGGCTTGGGGCAGCTCCCGCTAACCCCACAGGACAGATGAAAACAAATCTACCCGTGGCTGTGAATCCGGGACTTGGTACTTGAATTCCCAGCAATCACAACTTTCAGCATTTTTTTTTTATATATATAGACTCTCACTAACAAGAATGTTCTTGTCAAACTTTCAATCAGAAAGTTGTCCATAGACACTGGCTTCCAAACAAGTGTGGGGTCATTTCAGTGTGTTGGATACCAAGGTTGGGTCTGTTGGACTGAAATAATTGGGTAAACACATCTGCCCACTTAGTATTTTCAGCTCCCTTAACCAAAGTGGCTGGCTGAGGGATCAGTAGGGCTTTTGTTCCTACTATATTAAGGCAAGCCTTACATGCCCAAGTGACCACTGGTGACATTCTGATCCAGGGAGGTTCATGGTAGACAGAGTGAGTTTAGCAATGCTAGCTAATTTCCAGCCAGTGATTGATTTTATCTGTAGCTCACAGAATTGATGCAAATCCCCTTTATCACAACAATCAATGTTGTGAGAGTTCACTTTTAAATACAAAGTTTAAGATGTTTGAGACTTAAATACAAAAACCAGTATGATAAGCAAATGGGCATCGCAAGTTGGCAGATTTTCCCCATAATGTTCTAATCTCTTCAGCTGACAGGCAGAATGATGTGGGGGAAAGCGCCTAGGCTTTATCATTAAACATGGCCTACGTCACTGCTAGTTCTGCTGTACAATGGTGTGTACTTTAGACCAGGATCTGTTGTATCCAAACAAGTATTATTATACATAAAATGGACAGAATAATAACTTTATAGTGTTGTTGTGAATGTTTAATAATTTTGGCCAGGTACAGCAGCACATGCCTGTAATCCCAGCTATTTGGGAGGCTGAGGCAGGAGGATGGCAAGTTTAAGGCCAGCCTTAGTGACTTAGCAAGATCCTGTCTCAAAATAAAAAATAAATTAAAAGGACTAGAGATGTAGCTCAGTGATAGAGCACCGCTAGGTTCAGTCCCCAAATACAATTCAACCTAATTATTTTGTTCATAAAGTATTCAGCAGAGTGTTGAGGATGTAATACTCAATAATCGGACAGTATTACATATTTTCATACCAATAGGGTATATGTATCTATATGCATGTTATAGTTATAAATCAAAATTAAAATTTTAATTTTCACATTTCTCTCAGTATCTTAATTAAAATAGTTCCTTGAATTAATTTAACTCTAGAATAGTTAGGTGCTCTTGGCCAGGCCAATCCCACAGGAAATGATGTCTTACTCTCTCTCCTCGATTTCCCAATCATCCACCTTTGTCTCCGCTGATCCTTGCTGCTTTTCCTCCTTCCTACCTCCATTCACTTCATGACTAATAAGCAAGGCAAATGCATTAATAGTATAACCAAGAATAAAAGCAAATATTGGCTTTGCTGAAGAGTAGCCCAGTTCTTGGCAGTAGCCCAGTTCTCTGCCCTCCCTGAACATGATGGCCTTACAGGCCATGAGGGTGGCAGGTCACCCCCTACCGGAGTTTCACCACCTATGGGTAAAGAAGTGATACCTTTTGGCCAACCCATTAGCAGTCTTTGTGCTTTGTATCTTGCGTGTGTCTGTTCTGATGCCTCCTGGAACTGAACAGGCTAGGATCATAATGCCTGTATAATTATATAGATTGCATGTCATGCAAACACTTGGGATACACACATGATGGTGGAGCAGGGGTGCCACTAACTGGCTAAGCCTGGCTTCATGGTCTACATAAATCTGTTGGAATGCAATCAGCTCTGAGATCTGAGTTTCTGTAAAATGTATTAACATAATAGTAGTGCTGGGTTGACGTGGCTGGTTACAGGATAAAGATTTTGGCTACCATTCGAGATCCACTTACTAAAATAATCAGCTGTTCGCATACATCTATTGCTAGACTTTTCAATCCGTAGTTACAAAATACAATAACTTCGTGGATAGGCCCGTTATTTAGCATTCTTTGTCATTCAGATAATAATTTTAGAAGGTATATCTGCCTCTTCCCACCTGAATCTAATACCTCTAACTTTATTTTACCAAAGCAAAATAATTCATTTGATTTACTGGGAAGATTGTCGTCTCTTAGAAAAAGCAGATGTCTACTTTTATTTATATTTTTATTTATTTATAATAAATGAATTTCCCTAGAAATGAGAGTGTAGCTGCAACAATTATTGAATATTCAAGCTGAAGGGAATTTTAGAACTCTTAAAGTTTTCCAGTGGTTTTCAAAGTGTGGTCCTCAGACTTCGAAGGTCTTACAGAGCAGCTGTTGGTAGGAGCCAGGAGAAAGCTTAGGAGGTGGGAGATAGGCACCTGTAAGCCAGAACATGCACTTCTGTCTCTTTCCATAGGAAAGGGAGAGAAAGTGTTAAATTTCTTATAAGAAATAGAATTGTTCTAACAACCTAATTTTTCAGACAAAGAAACCAATCCATTGCAGATATGGTAAAAGGCCTCTGGCTATAAATGAGAAGGAAGACATGGGCAATAGAAGGAACCCAAATCTAAATCTCTGGAACACCCATGCAGACCGTCCCCTCAGCCAGTCCCCCCAGCAAGCTCCCAGCTGCTGCCTGCCTCAGGAAGGGGACAAGGAGAAGGATGGGCCTGCCAGCCATGTTTTTAGAGCACTCATTTTGGTGCTTCTGAGGATAAGAAAACTGAAAGTCTTTGATATGACTTCTACTCTGCTTCTGTTTACCTGTTTTATTTTCAAACTTTAAGCCCAATGTCAGGTAAGAATTACTGTTGACAAAAATTTATATCAGCTCCCAAAAAACTGCATCCATGTTGAAACTTTGAACATGGTCATTTGAAGGCAGAGTGCACCTCGTAGCAGGTCTTTGTTGCTCAAGGAAAGTGGATCCAGTGACCCTAGGCAGGAAATGTCCTTAGGCCAGCCAACTCTTGAGTCAGAAATAGGGACTTGGTGTTTTCCATAGCCACTATTGGTACTTCCAGAGTAGAAAGAGTGGACTTGTGGACTGTAATAACTTCTAACTGGTAATAACACTGTGAACCCATTTGTCTTGTTTCACAATTTGCAAAACTCTTGCATACAAACTTCATTATGTCCCCACAACAAGCATGCTGACTGTACCACTTCTACACCTGCAAGATTTAAGTAGTCTGCCCAGTGTCAGACAGCTTGCCACGGGCAGAACAGAACCCAAATCCAGGCTTTCTGCATACCACCCCCTTACCTCCTGCTGCCTTGTGTCATCTGGGTGGTTCCATTCACTGCTGTCCCTCACCAAGGTAAAGGGGTAGGACAATACATTGCCTTATGCTATACTTGGTCACTGTTTCCTGGTTTCAGTTTATAAAGATACAGAAGTATTGCATAGACTGCTTCCGTCTGCTTAGAAAAGGAGGAAATATGATTTTATAGTCATATTTTCTTGTGTTTACTTAAACTCTGGGAAAATCCTTTTTTAAAAAAACAAAACTGGTTGGGTGTGGCTTGGTTAGTATTAGGATGAATGGGAGATTCGTTCCTTTTTCGGAGGTGGGGGGGTGCGCAGTACCAGAGATTGAACCCAGGGGCACTTAACCACTGAGCCACATCCTCACATCCTCACATCCTCATCCCTTTTATTTATTTATTTATTTTTATTTTGAGACAGGGTCTAGCTGAGTTACTTAGGGCCTCGCTAAGTTTCTGAGGCTGGCTTTGAACTTTGTAATCCTCCTACCTGAGCCACTGGGCCTGACATCTATTATTTTGTAATATATTCTTGACCCATGTGAATCTATTGCTTATCTGAATAACATTAAAACAAGTTTCTAATCAAATGAGTAAATATTCTATATATGAATTTAAGTGCTTATTCTGTGCCTGGTTTTGTCTATGTGATCTGTGTTAGGACTTTACACGTGTTTTCTGTGGTCCATATTTAAACCTGAAAGTTAGGTTTCACCGTTATTTATGTTACCAGGTGAAGAAACTGAGGCATAGCCAGGATGAGTAGCTAGCCCTGTGTTTCAGGCTCATGATTATGAGAACTCACGTCTGGCTAGATTGATTCTAAAACTCTGCTTTTAACCACTATAGGAATGGATTAGACCAACAGCAAGAGACTCGACTTTGAGTGCATTCCGATATGATGTAAGAGGTATTTTTAGTTTGGAGCTTTTGAAGTTCATGAATCCTAAATAATGTGTCTATATCTCTGGAGCAAATCCAGAGAGACCGTGAAATTCCCATTATGCTAATCTAATCCAAGGATTACATTTATGCTGTGTTTGTAACAATATGCTGTGGATTGAAGTGGGCTGGTTTTCAGAGCCAAATATTACAAGTGCAAAGACACCTGAGGACATGCCCAGGGCAGTAGGTGGGGAGGGAACAGCCAGAGCCTCCAGATGGCCCGAGCACAGCAGTGACCAGGATGAGATGCAAGTGTGGCCTCAGGGTGGCCTGGCGGGCAGGAGGCTTCATATGCCACCCGTAGGGCATGAAGTGCCTGCTGTGGAGGGTTTGGCAGTGTCACCCCCGACTCCCAGTAACAAAGACGATGACCCAGCTCAGCAGCTCACACACTAGCAGCATTTCAGCATCCCACCAGGCCAACAAGAGATGCTACCACTTGACACATTCCTTATGTTGGAGTAAAATCATTTGAAGAATTAAGTGCAGCTGACGATCATTTATTCATTGATATTGTCCATCATACTTTTTATTTAAACTAAGAATTATTTATCCCTGAAAGGTCATCACATCCAAGAATCAACACAGGGAAATGGATATGTTAAGAAAATTTCTTAAAATTCTATCTGGAAGGAAATGGTCATCTCACAGTAATTTGGTTAACGAGGGAAAGCATTGACAGAATGGAAAGAAAGACCACCATCAGAGAATTTTAAGCTTGACTAGATGGTCGGTGTGGACGTGTATGTGTACAGGAAAAATTCTCATCTTCAGTTCACATCAGCTAGTGGTGGGAACCACCCACTAGCTGATAACCCAGCGTGGATTATGGAAGATACTCCTTGTAAATTTCTAATTAATATAAATTAACCCTGGCACATAATCAGCACTCAGTAAATGTTAACCATAATCATCATTATCATCATCATCAATACTGGCTTGCTTAACTTAGTACAATCATGATTCCTGTGTATTTGACTTTCCATCAGTAATACTTTATAGTTTGCAAGTCACTGACCAGGAAGGGCCCTTTGTATATTGTCCTATTACTTCTACCAACTTGGCCAAACTGACCTCCTCATCACAGAGGGCAGAGTTCACAAGTCATCTCCCAGCTCACGCCTTCACAACTTTGAATAAACCTCTTGCTCAGGATGAGTGGAGCATGAGCCCAAGGCCCCTGGGGACCTGTCTTATCCATTCATCCCTCTTTTCCCTAAAAACAAGAAATTTGGCTTCATCTCCCTTATTTCTGGCTTCTGTACTTGGAACTCGTTTGTTCAGTAGTATTTCCTTTCCTGGCCTCCTTAAGAACTGTGGCATAATTTGTCTTCTCCAAGACCATAATTCATCTTAATTTGGGGAGTATTGTGATCTACATATGTGTGTTAATTGCTAATAATTACAGGGAAATACACAGAACAGCAAAAATTGAAATAATTAGGAATTTTTAGAAGTATATCTTTGGGGAGATTTTTAGAACAGCAGATTCAGGAGCGGCATGGGAGGTGGATATGATCAAAGTATTTTATGTGCATGTATGTTCTGTATAATTAAAATGCATTAACTTTATTTTTTTATATTATTTATTTATTTTTGTGGTGATGCTGGGGATTGAACCCAGGGCCTTGTGCATGCAAGGCAAGCACTCTACCAACTGAGCTATATCCCCAGCCAAAATGCATTAATTTTAAAAAGAAAGAAATATATGTTTAGAACCTCTAATAACACTCATTTCCATTTTTTTATTAAGACCAAAATTGGCCTCTGTTAGTTCCCTGTCTTGATTCTAACCTAAGTAAGATGAATTTTTCAGAAATCTTTCTTCTTCTCAAAACAAAGAATGGGGAAGGCTGACTTCATAGCCTTGCTTTTGGAGGAAAAGGTGATGCTTTTTGGAGTAGTTACAGTAAAGTGCTATGAGGGGCCTTATGTTCCCATTATCTGTTGTGATGTGGCCACAATTATGTCTCCTTGGCAGCATCCATGTGCAGGTTCTTGATCCAGATAGTAAATACATGACTTATTGCTACACATATTTATGTGGAAGAATCTCACACATTTTTCATTGTCATGCTGTTTTTAAGAATGGGCCTGGAGCTGGGCACAGTGATGCAGGCCTGTAATCCCCAGGAGCTGAGGCAGGAGGATTGCAAGTTCAGAGCCAGCCTTGGAGCTCAGTTGAGATCATCTCAAAATAAAAATCTTTAGAAAGGGCTGAGGATGGAGCTCAGTGGCACAGAGCTTGCCTAGCATGTATAACATTGACTTAGTTCCCACAGCACCACCAAAATAAAAGTTTAAAGGGAGAGAGGGACTGGAGGTGTAGCTTAGCATTAGAACACTCCTGGATTCAGTCCCCAAGTACCACAAAACATCATCATTATTCTTATCATTGTTAGGGAGCCTGGAATGCATTCAGGAAATAAGGTGGAATCTTATTTATTGAAATTTGGAATTAGCTCTCCGAAAGCTCAGAGCACTAAAGGTAGTATGGGATTTATTTTTGAGTCATGTTTTGATGCTATTCAAAGCATAATTATATTCAGTGCCACTTGTATGCCTTCCAGTAAAAACAGACACCTCTGTTTTGATACATGCACCTCTGTGTGGCCACTATGTAGATCAGTTTAAAAGTCTGTATCCCTGACTACATGTAACCAAATAGTCTGCTAATGGCTCTTTTGTTAAGGACATTTAAAAATGGTTTCATGTTAATTGACTAGCCTATGTGGGCAAATATACTTCGACATAACATTTCTAAGATGGTTTTTCTACTTATTCCAGAAAACAAAAGTCAGGTCTATTATTTACTACCTACTTGGATAGTAAAGTTTATTAAGCAAAGAAACCAAATAGAGAGATTTGGCTGACAGCAAGAAATATTCCAAGCAGTCCAAGGAAATATCTGCAAACTAAATAGGAAGAAACCCTGGTTTCTAGATCTAAGCACTTCTAGATCTGCAGCAAGAATATGATCACATACATAGGCTGGATTTTCACTCTGCAGCTAGCAAAATGGGAGCGTCAGCACCACATACATAAGGACCCCAGGCAAAAATCCTTGACTTGTAAGTTCCTGAAAAGTTAACCATTTTCTGATTTGCCGGACAGAGTGATAAATCCGGCTTTAGGCTAGCTTTGAGCTGGGAGTATTTGTAAGACCTCCGCACCTATTCTGGAGAAAGCTGCGTTTTACATTTTTCTTAATTTTAATGATTTAAGGGCATTTCCAGCCCATTTTTCTTCTATAAAGCAACAGCATAACTCCAGGTAGGAACTCAGCCTTGTGTCTGGCACACAAGTGTTTACAGCTGATGGCTGTGGAAGTGGAGGGGCAGATGGGGAAGAATCAGTTAGAAGCAAGTGTTTCTCACAGTCCACTTCTAAAAGCTCAGAGACCTGAGAAGGCTAGCTTTTATGTGTGCGTGCAATTTCCTCTGAGGCTCTCTCCATAGATATGTTGTACTTTATAAATTCCTACCTGTAAATGGGTCTTTGGAAAATTATTCTACAAATATTCCAGTGGTCCTCAGCCAGGGGCGAGGGCCTCTTTTCTTCTCCTTTGATTATTGTCCATGTTTTCTCAGTCGACTCTTGGAAGTTTTTGGTGGCATTTCCGTCGGTCTCTGCCACAGTTCATCCTCCCCAGAAGATTCTGCTGAACACCTGGGGAGTGGGAGTCCAGCCCCCGTGCATGGTGGGGCATATAGTGCAGAATCCCACACAGCTTGATACCGAGCCAGAGCACAATTGGATTATGTCAAAGGTGCCACGTGCGTCCGCTGTATTTCTTCACAGTGCAGGCCAATTTAAATATAGACTACTACCACAACTTGTCCAGAATTAAAATAGCACAGAACAAGTGGCAAATGGCAGGGACTAGGGCTCTTTGCCAGGAGATGGCTAAGGTCCGGGAAAAATGGGCTTTTGAGCTAGACCATAGGGCTCAAAATAATGACAGGAGATGGGATACCCTGTGATCCCGCAGCATGGCTTACATTTCAGGTGAGTGCAGGTTCTCAGAGCATGGATGAGAACACTAGTTCGACGCCCAAGAGCGTAGAAGCCCATTTTGAAAATTGAGTAAAATGGGCTACATTATTTTAAAAAATAAAATCTGGTTACTGAATTCTCCGGTTCGATGATTCTCATCAAGCATCAGGGTCAGTGCCATTGCAATTGTGTTTTCCAGGCAGAGGAGACTTTAACCATGAATTGAATTACATAATAGCCCTGTAATAAAACCTCATTTGACAAAGGAGGCTGGTATTGTACATAATGAAATTATAATTAAAAACTATGAGCAGTCCTAATTTAACAAGTTGCCAAGGCAGAGTTAGTAGTCAGTACAAGAGGGTTAAACTGTTTGTTCCTGAAGTTTTTTGTTGGGTTGGTTGGTAGATTTTCAGTTTTTTCAAAATAAAACCCAAAAAAGTTTTATTAAAAGATAATAAATACAGTTAAGTATTAGCTCCAAATGAAAACAAACCAAAAAACCTTCAAGTAGTCCTAAGTGTTTAACATTTGTTGCTGCAGATAATATTCCAAATATAAATATTAAAAATGTGTATATATTATGCATATTTACATTTATTTATGTATTCACTCCAAATTCACTGTCAAGAGTAAGCCTACCAAGCATACATTTAATACTTCTTTAGATATTTTTAATAATACAAAGGACTCATCATCTTATAGCATTTAAATTCATAGTTATGGTTGACGTGGTTAAAGTGATAGTTAAGATTACAAAGCATATTTAAAAATAAAATAATCCTTCCAATTTAGAGTGGAAAAGATCGTGCTTCAGAAATTAAATTTGGAATTACAGAAGCAAGGAAGACAAACTGCCTTCTGGAATTCTCCACCTTATACTTTAACGAGTAATTTGCAAGAAGCTATTTGTCACTCGTGGTGACGTGTGTGTGTGTGTGTGTGTGTGTGTGTGTGTGTGTGTGTGTGTGTGTGTATCTCTGTGTCTGTCTGTCTCAGCACTCAGGCCATG
Source organism: Ictidomys tridecemlineatus (assembly GCF_052094955.1). Classification (NCBI taxonomy): domain Eukaryota; kingdom Metazoa; phylum Chordata; class Mammalia; order Rodentia; family Sciuridae; genus Ictidomys; species Ictidomys tridecemlineatus. Next base: position 56,652,392 of record NC_135483.1, read on the forward strand.
CAGCAGCACCCCCTCAGACCAGTAGCAGAACCTTGTTCATCTCACTCTGCCAAACAAGATCATTTGAGCTGCTATGACTGTGACATCTCAGAAAAACATTACAGAGAAATTCTCATTTGAAATTGACTTGCCAGCAGTCTTCATCTGCCAGAGAGAAAATTAAGGGGAAAGCAGCTTTCATTTCACATGCAGAATTTCAGAGGGGCTGGAGCTGGATAATGATGATGCAGACAATCATCATTGCTTTCTGTGGTTTCTGTTACCTGCAGCCAACTGTGATCCACAGATATTAAATGGAAAGTTCTGGAAATCCATGATTTATAAGTTTTATTATAGTATATTGTTACTCTCTTTTTATTTATTGTTCTATCTTTTTATTGTTGGTAATTTGCTGCTGTGCCTAATTTATAAATTAAACTTTAGCACAGTTATGTACATATAGGAAAATACAGTACATCTAGTGTTCAGTACTGTCTATAGTTTCTGGCATTCACTAAAATAGCCATTCCCCATAAGGAGGGACTATGGCATATATAGTGAGTATGGAAAGGAAAGTGAGTGTGTATGTAGAATTAGCAAAAATGCCTGTGTGCCCAGAATGGTAAATAATTATGCAGAAGCATTTCTAGGCATTTGTAGATCTAGGCACTTGTATGTTGAGGTTTCATTTGAGGTAGAAAATAGCAGTAGATGATCATGAAATAAGGATTTGGCATCAGGAAAGACAGGCCAGGGTGATTATTCTCAGGAACACAAATTCAAACGTGCTCTGAGGGGCTGGGGTTGTAGCTCAATGGTACAGCACTTGCCTGACATGTGTGAGGAGGCACTGTGTTCGATCCTCAGCACCACATAAAAATACAGGTATTATGTCCACCTAAAACTAAGGAAAAAAATGTAAAAAAAAAAAAAAAAGTGATCTGAAACCTGAACATGCATCCATAGGAATAACAAGGAATGGGGAGTGTCCGTGAGGTCCAGGAGAGCTCCTAACAGCACAGAAGCCAGCAGTGAGCAGCCTCCAGCTTCTAACACTGTGTCCTTGTCATGGGTACACAGAGGCTTCTTAACTCTCCTCCTGACTCTGAAACAAATGCCACTACCAGAGTATTCCAGGTCCTCCTTGGAAAAAGACCTGTTTACTAGAGCTGTGGGTTCTATACCTGTCCCTAATGGAAGGGAGGTCCCTTCAGGATGGGCCTCTTCTGGACATCATGGCTGACTCTCACAGCCTCCTCTTTCCTCAGTGACTTTCATGTGCTCGGGTAACTGGTTGACCCCAGGGACCTATATGACACTATAACAGGGCTTTCTGTGCCCCTGTTTCCTTCATGACAAGACAAAGCATAGAACATGCAATCCTGTCTTCCATCACACCTCTTGCAGTATTTTCTGGGTCCAAAATTATAAATATAGTTTATAAGTTACTGGAATCCTGGATCTCCTATCCATGGCTACGTGTTCTCCACCTTAAAGATAAGGGGGCTTTTCATATTCATGCTTCAGAGAGGACAGTTAGCTGATAAAGCAGGGGCGTGTCCTTTGTCACTGAATCTGTTGTCATTTCAGAGGCAAGACCTATTTCCAGTACTCATCGCTGGCCAAAACTTGGCACATTGAACAATTCTAACCTGAAAGGATGGCTGGATGCTCTGGGGCCAACTGGAGACCCCGCTAGAGCCACCATCAGATACCAGCCAGGCAGTAGAAGCTCGGATCTTAATACTAAGGTGGCAACTCTCCTGCCCCTCTGGAGTTCAACCTGCCCTTCCCACAATCACAAGATGACAGAAGATCCTGAATTCTTGGACTTGAAGGGAAATCCCTACCTTGGTGGGAATGGCATCCTCTGTGGCCCTCCCCAACCCTCAGCTTTGGCTTGTGTAACATCCCCTTAGTGCCTGGAATTCTTCTTGAGTGTCTTTGGACTTGAGCTGATCCTCCTGTTGGGGAGGAGTGGTTTCATTTATGTTAATACATCTGTCACTAAGGCAGTGAGTCGAGGAAGGTAGGCCCTGCATTCATTCTTCAGTGGCTGCAACAGGGTCGATCCAGCTAACCAGCAAGCCCCGGATTCAGTCAGTCCCACCATGAAAATAAATAAAATTTAAAAGTTCATTAGAATGTTTCTAGAGTCGATGCATAGGCAGACAGGAGACATCTGGTCAAGAATATTCCAAATACTGTAAGAATATTAATATAACCATCTATTGGGACCAGAGGAAAAGATTCCTATTCTTTGAGCAAGATTCTTGGACTGACCTGATTTGAATCCTGCCTTGCGTTTCTACCATCTCTAAGTATTGTTATACTAGTATCTCAGTGTTCATGCATTCATCTTTAAAACTGTCTTTGCCCCTCCATTACACCAATTGTTACTTAAAGGTGCTGAAGAGAAAACCAGCAGCCCTGGTTTACACGTTTGTTTCCACTTCTATTTTCCTCGGTATCCTTGGATAAACTGCTATTTTATCAAGTTTTAAAATGAAAATTTTCTATTCTCGGTTTAACATAGCAAATGCTGAAAATAGGGAAATACGACATAATTTTTTGAGATTCTCATGAGGAAAAAGGAGAAAACTTTTTAAGAATTCAGGGGGAACTAGATGATCCTCTGATATTTCCTTTTAAACTTGGAGGCGTTAATTACTAATTTGGTGATTTGAGGAAGGCAACTCTGAGTTGGATGAATCTGTAGTATTTTTAACACCACCTAAAAATGTTCCTTCTAAAGAATAACCTTGATGAGAAGCAAATCTGCCCTGTAGTCTTTAGTAAGATGTTTTCTAAGCTGTGTTATTTCATTTGAAAGTCAGCCAAAATTGGTTTTTTAAAAAAATGTGTAGGAGAAGAAAGCTGAATATTTGCATTTTTCAATAGAGGCATTAGTGTATTTAAAATAAAGATTGATTAAAGAGAGCAGTAACAGATTCAAAGAGAAAGCATGAACTATGAAAATGAGTGGATTTTTAGAGCAGAAAGAAAAATGAAATAATTACATACTAGAATGTTTGCTAAAGTAATACAGAAGTCTTTCTCAGAACATACTTGCTTGCCATTATCACAAAGGGTAAGAGACTTGGGTTCCATCCATTCATTCCACAAGATAGCTGTGTGACTTTGAATATGTTTCTGAGTCTCTCTGAGTCTCAGACCTCTACAGAAGGAAAAAAGAAAAATTGCCTGACCATCAGGGAGGGACCACAGGATTCTCAGAGACTTTCCAAGTTACAACTGTGTTTTTAATATGTCTGGTAAAGCAGAAGATTGAAGAGTCACTTCTTAAAATCCAGAGGCTTAGCATGTATCAGAGCAGTATCTTCATGCTTGTTGTAGTATGTTGCAGAAAAGGCTGGAAATTTAAAGTAAAAATAGTTGAGGACTCCTTGATTGAACTATTGATTGCTTTCTGGTCCCAGACGAGGCATGAGGTAACTGGAGTAATGGAACCACAGTTCCTACCAGGAAATGCGAAATGATGAAAACTAATTTGCTGAGAGAATAACCACACCCCTGACACTTTAGTATTTCTCCCAGAGTCGTTCTTTCCCAAACTATAGCTTCAAAACGTGTGCCTCTGAAGTGATAAGAGCTCAAGATGATAGCTACTCCCAAGCAAGTTCATGTTTGTACGGTTTAGCGTCAGAAACCCAATAGAGGAATGGGTCCCTCTATTGCTCACTGGTTAGGCTCATCTGGACAGAACAAAGTGAAGGGGCAGCTTTGGGATCTTAAGAGCCATTTTAGATGATAGAAGATGGATATCTTATTACCTTAGCGATTGTTTTTCAACTTGAGTTCAAGGAGAAGATCTCAAGGCCTTGTGTCATTTTTAAGGAGTGAATGGTGATTGCTTGATTTTTTTAAACATAAGTATTTATAAAATGGAATTATTTAAGCACCAAGGGTATGCATTTAATGGACATTTGCAGCACCAAGTGGGGATTAGGCCAGTTTATGATCCATAATAAATGATCTGTCTGTTCTTCAACTGAAGACCTCGAGCTGCCATCATGTGTTCTGACCATTATATGGTCTTAAATGGCTCTAATTCTTAGCCGTAATTTAATTTGTACCTATAACAGACCCTTGGCAAAAGACAAGGAACCTAATACTGAAGGGAAAATAAAAACAGCATTGACATTTTTATTTTTATCATTATCCAGAAGTAGTTCTCAGATCCTGAAGCTGCAGGGTTCTTATTAGACACATCCAGGTGTCTCTGTGACAGTGCTCAAGAAAAAATGTACTTGTGATGATGTCTAGCTCCATTTTATAGAATATGCATCTACCTTAAAATAATTTGGTCTACCTAGTGTTGCCAAAGGCCTACTAGTACACCCCCCCAAAAAAAATTGACCTAAAGGTATATTATTTAATAGCAAGCCAGATTCAGTCAAAATAATACACTATCTATATAATTTCTCATTAGGAAAGACAGGTCTTATTTTAATCAGCTAAAAAATACCTAAAACCATAAAGTCTACTTTGATAATGACTTTACACTTGTCTGATTACCCTCACATTTTTCACCCAATCTTAACTTAGCTCCTTATATTTCATCTGACCCAATGACGACCTTTGGTGGTGGACTCTTCCTCCCTGCCCACAGCTCCAGGTGATTCCATGGTGCGCCGCCCCATCCTTCTTGATCCGGGTCTTTGCCTCTGTGTCATAGCCACTTTCTACCTCCTCTGCTTCTCCCAGAGAAGAACCCTGCTAGAGAAAGATGCACAGTCATAGAGACCCAGGTCAGGTTCTCCTGGGCCACTTAGCATTTCTAATATACTTTTCTTCCATTCCTTAGAACTTTGGTACAGTGATGATTCTTCATCTTCACCTCTTTTAAGCCCTCAGAATCTCCCCACTGTCTCTTAATTTCTGCAGAAGACAGATAATGGGCATTTATCCAATAAATACCCTAAGTAAATACTAAGTACTTCATATAAATCAATCCTGATCTCAGTCTAACTCTACACATTAATATTGTCCCCGTTTTACAAGTAAAAAAAATTGGGGGCACAGTCAACATGATGAACTGGGGTGAGAGCCCAGGTCTTTTTGGTTCCAAAGCCCCATGACACTCTTGTTCTCTTTCAAACTTACTATCCTTCGAATAACCTTAAAACATTGGATCAACTCATCCCTTTTTAAAAAATATTTTTTCCTGTTTTGTTTCTCTCACCTCATCTAGGATGTGGCTCCAACAATAGTCATCTTCTCAAAACTTCATTTTCTCCTATTCTTTGGGCATCTTCCTTCCCACCTTCCACTGTATCAGTTCTCATTTACTTAAAATGCAAGTAAAATGTCTTTTCCCTTGACCCAGCTAATTCTTCTGGTTACTGTCCAAATTTCCTTCTTCCTTTCTGGGTCAAAAGTCTCCAGCATGTGCCCCACACCTGCTTCCTCCACTTCCTCTGCCCAGTTCCTCACCGACTCCCTTCCATCTGGCTTCAGCCGTGGCCTTCTTATTCCAACTGCTCCCTCAAATAGGTCTCAACAAATTCAGCCGCCTTGACTCGGCCTTCACTTTCCCTAGAACGGGGGGACTGACAGACTGTCCCTTCCTCAGATCCTCACCGCATTGCTAGTGGCTGCCATAAATCATAAATCAGCCAGTCAGGCTGAGAAAAATGCAGGTACCCCAGAGGAAAGACAGATTCTGATGTGACCCACTTATCTCCTAAAAGGAGCCCAAGATTCACCCAAGAACTTAAAGGGATTCTGTGTATACTCCCTTCTCTCTGGTTATTTTGCTATTTCCTCCACCCAGTCCCCAGGACACTTAGGTTTCAATACTCAGTTGTTTGCTTTTTGACAAGTTCAGCCAGCTTTCCTTGAACGCATCATGATGTTCACACTTCTGTTTATTGCCATGTCCTCTAGTTTGCATCATAGCCCTGTATTCCCAACTATAAATGCCTATCACATAAACTCCTGCTTGTGTAAAACTGAGTGTGTCATCACCTCCAAACTGGAGTAGGGCCTACACAGTTGCTATCTGCTGTGAGACCAGGCGTCTGGATACCTATTTAGAATCTTGGGGTTATCCCTCATGTTTCTCTCCTCCTCACCTATTTATCCCTTCCACTAGGATTTTTGAAGACGGCTTCTATGGCAGGTTTTTATGGTAGCAAAAACAGACAGGAAAACTGTCTGCATGTTTGAAAGTTCTGACATCTTTCCAAAAATGTCCAGCGGTTATTCCTTTACTTTTATGACTGATCCCTCAGAAGTTTTTCATCTTGCAAAACTGAAGTGCTGTACCCACTAACCATCTTTCCAAAGTCTCCCTCCAGCCCCTGGCAACCACAGTTCTTTCTTTCTCTATAAATTTGACGACCCTAGCTACCCTATATATATTTGTCTCTTTGTGACTGGCCCACTCCACTTAGCATAATGTCAGCAAGGTTTATCCATGTTGTAACAGGTATCTAAATTTCCTTTTTAAAGCTTGAATAATATGTTTACATATACCAATTTTTTTTGTTTATTCATCTATTGACACTTGGGTTGCTTCAAACTTTTGGCTATTATAATGCTGCTATGAATTTGGTGTGCAAATATCTCTTTAAGACCCTGCTTTCCTTTACTTCTGTGTCTATATCCAAAATCCAATTGGCAGACCATGTGACAATTCTATTTTAAATTTTCTGAGGAGCTGCCATAGTATGTTCCAGAAGAGCAGCAGCCACTTCACCTTCCCGCCAGTAGTGCAGGGGGTTCTGGTTTCTGCACATTCTTGTAACTTTTCTGGTTTGGGGTAGTAGCCATCGTGATGGGTGTGAGATAGGATCTCATTGTTTTGACTTGCAATCCCCTGGTGTTTAGTGATGCTGAGCATCTCTTCATGTTCTCATGGTCATATGTGTATCTTTTTTTGGAGAAATGCCTATTCAGGTTTTTGGCTTATTTTTTGATAAGGTTTTGTTGTTGAATTGTAGGAATGTTTTAAATATCCTGGATACTAACCCCCTTTCAGATATATGATTGGCAAGTATTTTCACCCATTTACTGGGTTGCAAGTGCTTAAGATTGAAATAGATGTTTTAATATTATTTAATGATAATGTGCTTGAACTTTAAAATGACCCTCATTAAAAAGGACTTTTCTCCAAAGATTATTTCAAGAATAAAACATGCCTTAAGTTTTTTTAATATCACGTGTTTTTTTTCTCATCTGATATAAATAACATCGGGAGGTAAATCTCAGATAATTTTTATAAAATAAAATTTTATTGTTGACAAATAAAATGTAGGGGATGGGTGTGTAGGTCAGTGGTAGAATACTTGCCTAGCATGTAAGATAGCTTGAGTTTCATCTCCAGAAGCAATAACAACAACAAAAAATAGATAAAGTGGAATTACTTTTTACTTGGCATATTCCAATGAAGAAGTAAAAATGTGACTTTGACCTGGCTATCAAGAGAATGTAGCCTTTAAGCTTATTAATTAGTTGATCAGATGAAAGGGAATAAAGTCACTAAAGTACTGAAGAGTGAGGACTGATTTTTCTAAGTGTAAAAATGTTATAACTTAGAGAATATCTTAGGAGACTGAGTAGTAAACTCTGCTGTTCCCAAGTCATTATACCTGTCCCCTGAGTATTAGCACACTGACAGGGGCTGGAGCTCAAGAAACCAGTGTAACAAGAATTTATTGATCCGGGAATTGGCTTTTTGTTTTGTGTAAATATCCTGCCCGTTTCCAGAAAGTGCTTTCAGGGCTCTCTCACCTGTCACATGGCGTCCCTGAGGGTGGGAGTCTAGCATCAGAGCGTGTGGTTAGATAGCTACGTGCTTATGTGGAGGCTGCTTTAACTCTAGGTTTTCTGGTGGCCTTAAGGAGAAGAGAAACAACCGATTGTGTAGTCCACATTGTATGGTACAAGGAAGCAAACCAGTTTATCACCAGAGACCAATGTTTTTTTTCCTGACACTGAACAATGAGAGGATTGCGTCAGTCACCTAAATCTCAATAAACATGACAACAATACACATAATGGACAGCATTTCTTGAAAGGTATAGAAACATTCTTCTCTGCCCTTGACAGAAAGCCAGGGACTGATACTGACTGCAGTTCTGCAGAGACATTTCTGTGATGAAGTAATGTGGTTTAACTTTTGATCTCTTCAACTAGAACCATTTGTGGCTCAGATGGGCCTTGACCTGATCTCTGACTAATAATACTTCCAAAGCCTGTTTTCTAATACATGTGCAAAAATTTAGACCTGTAAGTATCAAATACCTAACTTAATAGCAATATTCTGCCCCTTAGTCTACCTTTTGTACCTAAATAACTGGCTATATTTTAGAGGAAAGGAAGACATGATCTCCTGCATTAGCAAATAGGATGAACTATTCATTGATGATATAACATGTTTTAAACCAGAATCTAAGAATTCAGTTTCTTGAAGTTACTACTTCAGGTCCTCTCTTTTATTTCTTTTTTTAAAAAAAATGATAATTTATGGAGAAAATTAACATTCAAGAACCAATAGATGGGATAGATGGGGACACCTAAGATGTAGTCTTCCCAAATCTGTTCCTGAGAATGGAGTGATAGCAGAATCATTGTCTATTCTAGATTAAAATCTTCATCAGCTGTCAGTCCACCACTGTGTGAAAGATTGAGATTAGAAGGTGGAAGACATCTAAGGGCCCTGTGCGTTGCTGAGCACCAGGAGCATGTGCTGAGCCTCACTGGGTTTGTCTTATCCAAGAACCAAATCCAGATTGAAGGACCAGTTTCTTACCAAGTGCTAGTCACCTAGAAATCATGGCTCTGATTTTCAATTGCGATTTCAGGAGCCAGTTGCTTCTTCTCCTATCAGGGAGTATTCCTTGCTCAACAGACTAATTTCTTCTTTAAAAGGGCTGCAACTGTCTGCACAAGATAATTGGTTTTCTGAAATCTAGGTCTCACATAAATGAGTAATGTCACAGTCCAAAAGGAAGGCTCACAGGTCATATTTTTTGCATTTTATCCCCCATGATGCCATAACCCAGGAAAGAATTTCTGGTTATTGTCAGGCATTTTCAAGAGAACCAGAGGGAAATAAAATGTCAAGGAGATGGGCTCTGCCTTTGCAGTAACCCTGGTGAGATGTTAATGCTGCGACCAGGGCAGGAGCAACAGTTGGATTGAGGATGTATTTTGAAGGTGGTGCCAACTGGATTTGCTGACAATTGATGGGGCATGTGAAAGAAAGGGAGGGATCAGGGATGGCTCAGAGGGAGGTTTGGCTTGAGCAACTGCAAGTGCGGCATTGCCATCGGCTGAGATTTGGGTTTTCTCAAGCTATCTACCAATTGCTCTTATTTTTAAATTCTCCTAATAATTAGCTTTAAATACTTGGTTGTCAAAGCAAATCACAAGAGCAGACACGGAACCAATTAGAGTATAGCCTTTGCCATCAAGTTTTAAGGGTTGGATCAGTAAAATAACTCTGACTTAATACATATAATACATTTTTAAAGGACAGCAGAATATATATGTGTGTGAGAGAAAGAGACTGGAGATTGAACTCAGAGCCACATGAATGTTAGGCAAGAATTCTACCACTGAGCTAAACCTCCAGCCTCCAAATCAGCATACTTTTGAAGCAGTTTATTGTTGAGAATGTATAAAAAGTAGAAATAGCAAATTTTGTAAGTATCAATTTCACCATTAGCAGAATTGTGGTAGATTCTAGATTAAAACCTTTATCAGCTGTGTTGGGGGTAGACGTAGGAGCTATCAAAAGCTAGAAGTCAAGAGTAGACATTTAAGGACCCTGAGCAGCATGTTCGTTGGCCAGAGGAGGAGTGTAGGTAGAGCATGTTCAGTGTAGAGTTGAATATGCTTTTTATAAAAGCATTGTTATATCTAAGAAAAATTGAATGTGTCAATTAGGGAGGAAAGTGAAAAAAAAATTGGGAAAACTCCATTATTGTTTTCCCACTAAGGTGCCCTGAGAGGTTATGAAGCACTGTTTTGGTCCTTAAAGAAAAAAAAACCTTAGATACTCATCAGGTGACTGATTCAAAAAATAATTTGTAGTTACATTCTTAACTCCCAAGTTCTGCCTGGCATTCAGAAGTTTTGGTTCCTGGTGTGTCTGTTCACAGCTGACCTCTGCAGGGCTGGTATCTGGGAAAAAATTATCAGGCTGCGAGGTCTCTCTGTATATCAGCATCATTCTCATGGCTTTGCCCACGTCAAAACTCTCCACAAGTTAAAACTTTGGATTATTTGTAAAATGAGAGCCCTAAAAGTCAGCCACTGATGCCTCACTAAAAGGACATGCTTCTTGGTTATTTTTACTGCATTCAGTGGGGGAAGCATATGTGATAATGGTATGTGGAGTTTCTTAAAAGGCCTAAAAGACTTGTAAATGTCAGCAGGCTTTTGAATGAATGAAATGTGTCCTGGGTACCATGCTCCTTCGGTGCACATATGTTTTCCTTGTGACCAGCTGCAGCAGCGGAGGCATCCCGCTGAGTGGTTTCAGCTGATCTCTGCAGACTGCCCAGCCCGATGCTGCACCCCAGGAACAATGGCATGCCTGTACCAGCTGGCTGATTAAAGGGGTCGTGTGCAGCTCTGGAACTGGGCCTGGGATTTGAACACATGAATTCACTAACATGAGCCAGAGGCAAGTCCAGATTATTCCTGGGCAAAAGCTAGACATTCCAGTAGCCGTGGGCACATGTGACTGATGGTAACAGCAAACTCAGAGCTCCTGTTCTGTTCCACATCTCAAGATTGGATTCACCAAAAGCTTCTGAGCAGACTTCTGGGTTCAAGTTTGGATGTGGTTTTGACCAGCCATGCAGCAGTACTCTGTTCAGCATGGAGCTGGGCTAGACAAGGAAGTCCTCTCCCTCGGTTTAGTCTTACAGGAAAGAGTAAATAAAAAAGTAAAGAGTTAAGTAAAAAAGTGGTAAATGAAGATCCCATAACACTGTGCTTTCAAAATGTATCTGCAGAAGAGTAAGCTGTATTTATCTGTTCTCCAGTTTAGCCTATTGTCAAAAGTGGTGGAGATAATACTACCATTTTATTTGAGTGTATATGATGGCATATTGCAGTTGTATCAGAGTAAGTGATTTATTCGTGAGTTTTGTAGATTTATCATCGAAGGGCTAGCAGACTACATGATAAGGCAGCGCCACTGTACTCTTATGGCTTCATTAATTATGATACCTAGACATAATTAGGCTCTAGCTAAGAATAGCAGATAAAATGGAAGATCATTCTGGGAAAGATTCTGAGAAACTGAAAGAACATTAACAGAGGGCATCTCCTGACTCTCAGACACAGAACAAAGCCTCCTCTACCATCAAGGATGGCACCACGCAACCAGCTTCTACAGCAGTTGCTTAGGAATATGTTCTCTTAGCCTCTTGGTTTTGTGTCCATTTCATATTTTAGGATACCCTGTAGACAGAAGTAATCGGAAATATCCTGCATGATTCGGGAAAAAAAAATTATTTTGATGGCTTGGAAGTTAATTCATTCATTTTTAATTAATTGTCTATTTTTTTAGACCAGTTTTTAAGTTACTAGAAAAATTGACCAGAAGGCACAAAGAGTTCCCATCTGCCTCTTCTCCCCACCCAAGGCCCATGTGCAGCTTCCTTCATCTTGCATCAGTGAGTGCATTTGGTATAACTTGATGAGCCACTATTGATACATTAACATTCAAGGCTGTCATTTGCATTAGGGTCCACGCTCTGTGTTGGGGAGTCTGTGGATGTTGACAAATGCCTAAGGAGCATCCCTCAGCTCCACTCTTTCCCACTTGAACTCTGAACTCCTGGCACCCACTGTTCCTTTATTGTCTGTATGGTTTTGTCATTCCATTTATTTATAAGTTAACTGTCCAGCTGTTCTGAGGAAGTGTCATTCATTTCTTGATTCATAAAGTGCCCCCCCAGTAGTGTGCCCAGATAGTGTTCTGTGCATTGCATTGGGATTTATAGCAGAGGATCAAACATCCAAACTCCCACTCTTCGTGAAGCTTCCAATCTTCGTGAAGCTTTCCATCAAGCCCCCAGGCTTGGCTGGGTCCTAAGAAGACAAATGGGCACCATGAGAGTCCAGAATGAGAAGAGGGGGTTGGAGAAAGTAGGTTGAGCATGGAGCCTCCTACCAGTGGTCTCAGGCCAGCCCCATCTTCCTATTTTTCCTTCTGACCGTGTACCTCTGTGGGTTGGATCTGTTGGCATCAGCCAGCTGTCAGCTGTGTTTCTCCCTGAAGACCAGCTGCACAGGGCCATTTCCCAACTCTTCCCTTCTCTGTTGTCTCTGGGAGATGTGCATGTACTTCTGTCAGACTTCCATTCAGCTTTTACTATTAGCTATTTATAGCCCTGCCTACTGCTAATAAAATATGATAGAAAATTTAAGCAGTTAAAAAATTTAGATACCCATCATTTCCACCTGAAGACTAACTAGAGAAGGTTTGCCTGCTTCAGAAGTGGATAACCCATGGTTCTCTGCCTGACCTCCACATCCTCTCTGCTGGGACTGGTGATGTCCATTCTCCTGTATTGCCCTAAAAAGCCTAAGGCTTTCCCTGCCTCCTTCTCCCCTGCCCCTAGCCCTTTGGAAGTAGTAGAGATTTCAGGGAATACAAATAGGCCAGGGAAGAGATGGAAGACCAAGAGATCCATTTTGTCTGTGTCAGCTCTGCCCCCTTTTCATTTTTATTTCATACAAAAAAAAAATATTGCTTAAAAGTGAACTAAGTGGGCTCCTGGGTAACCCTCCTGAGCAGACAGGTAGGAGACAGTAGTGTACATTTCCCAGCAACATCCCTTGTAGCATTATGCTGGTCACCCAAACACTGGCCATGTGAGAGTTTTTAAGCCATGGACATTGATAAAGAGTACCAATGACAGTTTTGCTAATCGCCCCCCCCCAAAGCCACTGTAACAGAGGTTGCTTGATCAAACTTTTACATTGATTCTACCATAGGAATTCAGTCTATAAACACTATATTAAATCATATGCTCTCTCCATAGTTTCAGGGTGGGTAATACCAACCACAGCCAACAGGTTTGGTCCAATAAGTTTCGACAGCCAGACTCAGCATCAGGCTACACAGGCCCCGCTCATCCTCTTCATTTTCCCCTGAAATGACTGAGGCGATTTACAGGTAGCTTCATCTCTTTTATTGAAATCCCACTGTGATAGGACACTAAAGCTTAGTACTGCAGGTATCAGGCCATGATCCTAATGAACAGTTCTTTTCTTGGATGGACGTTTGCTTGTCCACATGTAGTTAATAAGGTGCTACCTTTGCTGACTGGCCCTTTCGTGCCCCATGTAGGACTGCACACGCAAGAGCGAAAGCTGACGCTGCTGACCAGGCTGCGCTGGCCGCCCGCCAGGAGTGCGACATCGCGAGAGCTGTAGCCAGGGAGCTGTCACCAGATTTCTACCAACCAGGTAAAACCCTTCTCCTTTGATGGGAAATATTGGAGCACTGCCTTTGGTTTTCTTTTATTTCCTTTCTCGCATAAAGGTCCCTGTTGATGACTCAGTAATACTACAAGATCAGTGGGAGTGTATGTTAAGTAACAAAATATCCCCTCAAGTTTGTCAGCAATGGAGATTTGGGGGGTACTCCCTGTCTGCCTCTGCACTCCCAGCCACATATCCCCCCAGCTTTGAGCCAAGAGCTCTAAACAAGTCAGGAATCTAAAAGTATCTGACTTATAAAAAATTGTGTTAATTGCACATTCCATCACAAACATCCCCAGATTCAGAGGCCAGACAATAATGGCATCAGCAATAGGAGAAGAACTAGTAAGTACTGTGGGGTTTCTTCGTTTGTTTTTTTATGTACCTAAACTGAAGCTCAGAGGCGTGTTGTTAGTTGGTAACTACTTGAAGACAGATTAACCGTAATAGATGAAGAGGGAAATGCATGTCGTAATGGAAGAAATGGAAAGTGACAACCTCAAAAAAATAAATAAATAAATAACTACCTTGATAACCTGTCTCTCAAATATCAAAAAATAGCCACCAACAAATACTTGCAGGAAGTTTAAATTTAACTCACTTCCTAGTAGGTCGCCAGTAAGCTATTTTCATCCCTTTCTGTGATATACTAACAGGATTTTTGTTTTCAAAATAGCTATACCTTTGAATGTATATGTCTCCGTTGTTCTATATGCAACATCTTTCTAGTGATTATTTACAGAGAGAAACAGATTTTTTAGGTAAAGAGATCAAAATGTTCTAAATTTCTATTAAAATTTGTATTTCATGGTAAAGAATTTCCACCCATTGATTTTTATTAAATCAGTCAAGCTGCATATCATCCCATCCCTCCCAGCACCCTGAGTGGTGTGGGTGTTTGGTTTGCTTCTGGTTCTGCTGAGGGTGAGAAAACTTAAGAACCAGGGGCATCTCTGAGTCCCAGTGTACAGGGTAAGTGAACGTGCACAGAATGGCAAGAGCCATAGAAAATCTAGAAACTTGGCTTTAATAAAGGATGGAGTAATGCAAAAAAAATTGACCTGCTGATTTAGGGGTATGCTTCTTTTTTGTTTTTGTTTTTAACATTTAGTTTTTAGTTGGACACAATATCTTTATTTATTTTTATGTGGTTCTGAGGATCAAACCCAGGACCTCGAATGTACTAAGCAAGCACTCTGCCGCTGAGCCACAACCCCAACCCCTTTCTCGTTTTTTGTCGTTTTATTTCATGATTGTATCTTGCAAAGAAAGACAGTAAAGGGCTAGGTTAAAAAAGACTCAGTTTTTAGTTTTTATATAAGCAAGTCTAGAGAGGGGCCCAGTTCGATACTGAGATGTTAGATATTGTTCTCATGGAGTGAACTCTCCAAGAGTCCAAGACCAACATAGAGGCAATCACTGATATGGGTGATTTCTCTCATGTACATCTCTTGGAAGCCGGTGGGTAGATTTGAATCCTGTATACATATTTAAATTTTGTTGCAAAAGGATTCCTTTGATTTCCATTTCCGGTACTGATAGATAGTACTGGAATCACCTGTTTTGTTCACACTTCCCCAGTGTGTAAGTACTTTGGTGAATTAGCTGTTCCAGGAGGTAAGAGCTCCAGGAGGTTTTCAGCAAACCTAGTAGGTGTTCCTGGGCTCTCCAGGGAGCTGCCATGGTAGAAAGAAGCTGGACAGTGAGGAGACGCTGGGCTTGGGCTGCTTTGAAAGCAAACAAACTTATTATTGTTGTCTGCAGACGCCGAGAGCTGCTCGGCAGTGGGGTCCCTCGAGGTGTGAGCAAGAGGGAAATGATATGGAAGGTCATCTCAGTTTTCCAGACTGAATGGTTTTAAAGGGCTTTTATGGTGTAAAAGCATTTGAGGGGAAAGAAATATTGTGGGAAAATGTAATTCTACCCCTTCTTAGCTAAAACAGTCGCCTATAAGCAAGGGGTCCGTCAGTAATGAATCCATCCCAGGAGCATGAGATGAACAGTGGGTCTGTTGGCAACCAGAGCTCCAGAACAGGCTGCACCCACGGTCAGCACTTCCTATAGCCACTGGAGAGAAGGCCCTTTCTGTAGGGAGCATCACAGGTCTTCTCAAGGGCCTTAACTCCTGCTTTCCACTCTGCATTTACAGGTGACCGTATCACATAGACATTTGCTAACACGGCTCTCAAGGAATTCTTTTAAGTCAGGCTGCTCATTGAGTCTACATATCTCAGTCATAAATATCTCCATTGTTTGCCATGCCTGTGCCATGCCTAGACGCTGCAAGCCCTGAGAAAAAGGATGTCGTAGCTTACATTTTGGACATTTTCATGGTAAATCGATTTTTTAGGAGCTGGTGGTATTTTCAGGTATTTACCATCTTAGTTAAATCTTATGGCCGTAGTTCAAAAAAAGAAATGATTCTATAGTTGAGTTAAAAATACAGGAAAAAACAGCCATATGAGCTGTTCTCAAAGGGTAAAGTTCCATTAATGAAAGAGCATACAAATGGATGTATGTGAGTGTGTGTATAGATGATTACACAGAGACAGTTGAATTGTTAGCAGTGTGAATGACATAGTGAGTCACTCCCAAGAACTCAGAAGAAGTTTGCCCTCTGAAGGTTAAACTTGAAAATGAGCCATGACACTGCACAGAGAGAGGTCAGATGATCTGCAGTGATAGTGTGGCTGTAAGAACTGCAGGATTTCCTCGTAACATGACTGGGTGTAGGACAACACCTCCAGAAAGAATCAGCAACCCGAGGAAGTATAGAAGAAAAGTGAGTCACAGAGGCAGAGATTGGCAGTGTTCATCCAGACCCTGCCCAGAGAAGCCTGAGTCAAACCTGGGATCATTGTAGTTGCACTGGCAAGGATGTTGGGGGGGGGGCAGGAGGCAGGAAAGTATAGCCAGCGGTGTGTATGGCTGTCTTGGCAAGATCATCCTGACCCAGGAAATGGCTGCATCAGGCCATCTCAGCTTCATGCCATTAGGTAGTTGATTCATCTCATGCTCCTTGTCCCCATGCCACATTCACCAGTAACTAATTCTGTGATCAGGCTTTCCATGGAGGTCTGTCAAGAGGGAGAGCTTGCTGTCAACCAATGAATTGGCTTTTCGGTATCATACATCAGTCTTGTGAGTGTGGTCATGTGAGTCCACCCCAAGCCATGGTTGTGCTGGTAAAATCGTGTTCCTAAGCCAGGAGGGCTGAGATGAAGGTTCGGAAGGTGATCACCAAGAAGAGGAAGGGGTTGGAGAACAAGGACAACTGGGAAACTATACACAGGACTCTTTGTCCTGTCGTTTCAGTTTGTTCCCTATCAAGATTCTTGTTTTGTTCTTAATTGCAAGTTATATTAAATAGGATGTAAAGATCGTTTTATTTATCAGTGGAGCTGGCTATGGGCTAAAGAAATTAAAACACTGTCCCAGAATGTGGTAAATTTATGAGTCTGAACCCCTTTGGGAGACAGGCAGCCCACTTCCTTAGGCAACATGCTTATTGCCCTGTTTAAGCAGGTTGTGCTCACACACAGAGTACACTCATTATCGAAGGTGAAAGTGAATTCTCGGGTGTAGATTATTATGGACTAGTGTTAACTAAGCTTGCATTTCCGACAGGAGTTAGAAGTCTGTAAAAACATAATTGCCTATGCCTCTCCTTAATCTGTCCTACTTTGGGTTAAGAAAAATGAAGCATCCAGAAACAGATGGCTGCTAAGCTCTCCTTCCAAACCTAAAATACATTTTTTTTTAAATGAAGAAGGGAAAGCAAATAATCCACTAGCACACATGAAATTAGTAATTCTTAAGTTTTCTGGTTATTCTCATTCCATATATTCATTCCCATATATTCAGTTTCACCAAATATGTATTGAGTGCTGGCCCAGTGCTGGGCACCGGAATAGATGTCCCACAGCTCTCAGGCAAGTGCTACGGCTGTGGTCACAGACGGTGTGGCATGGTTACAGATGGGACTGTAAGGTCCTAGAGGAAAGGAGGGGACGCGAAAGTGGTCCTGCTACTGATTAAATCATGCTTTTAGAGTTGTTCAATCTGGTCCTCTTTGATTGATTGGCAGTCTCCTGAGAAAATGCCTAATTTCTGCTTAATGACTTCTACTGTCACCACGAAGCATTTGCTATGGGCACTGCCCTTCTAGAAATTTGTTTGGGGGACTGTTCGTGGTGCTCCTTCTGCCCATAGCCAGCCCATGGTGGCTCACCTCTGAAGTTCAAACTGGATTCCCTGCTGCCACCATCTGCCATTGTCTGTACACAACCTTTGTGCCAACCATGACGACTTAGCTTCCAGTGTCAGTGGGTGGTGTGCTGACTTACTTCATATCGTGTGGCATGTCACTGAGCAGGTGACCTGCATCTACTACTTCCCAGTTTGAATCCCCAGTGGGGACAAAGCCCTTAGAATTCATAAATGGTGTCTATAAAAACACGACTGACTTAAAAATGCTGACTGCATCAGCACTTGTCATAATTTCCCTCCCTGGCAGCGTTCTGGCTAGTCCCCTTAATGAACTGCTGCATCTCATCAGCTTTATGTTGCTGGCACCGCACTGCTAACACACACAACCACAAAGGACAAGTAGCGGGCACAGGATGTGCCTTCCAAGAGAAAGCCTTCCAGGAAAAACTTCTGTCCTCTGCATTATATTAAATGTCTTGTTTAAAAATCATTCCATCTTACTACGGAAAAGCTAGCTGTATATCCTTATTGTTTGGCCAGCTGTCACATGACTATGCTACTTTGGAACTGTTTCCAACTGGATGTAGTCATATGAGGCTGATATGAGGACCACATCCAGTCAACATGTGCATTTTTTTGCATGCTTTCAAACACCTGTGACTTGGTGTATACCAGGATCATCTGGAGCATTAGATGAACGTTATGATTTCTAGGGCTTTGATTTGTACTTACTAAATAAAAATCTCTGGAGATAGCACCTCAGATTTGGCTGAGGATTGGCTGCAAGAATAGTTCCCGATGGGAGTGTGTATATATCTTTAGCCAGCCATTTTCAAAAGCATAATAAAGCTAGGCATTTTTTTTTAAATCTAAACTTTGGTGCTAAAATATACTTTCATTGTTCTAGTAAATTCTTTTTTGTTGTGGTGGTGGTGATGGCATCATGGATTGAACCCAGAAGTGTGCTACCTCTAAACTACACCTACAGTCATTGTGATTTTATTTTGAGACAGGGTCTAAGTTGCCCAGATTGGCCTCAAACTTGGAACATTCCTGCCCTAGCCTTCTGAGATTACTGGTGTGGGATTATAGGTGTGTGCCATCACACCCGTCTCTAGTCAATTCTTTGAGCTCAACAGATTTGGAGTATCATCAAAGCCCTGTTGATGAATCTGGGTGGATATACCTGGAAAAACTCATCTTAGAAGAGTAGGCAAAAGCAATTATATAAGACATGCTTTTCCTCATGCACTTGGGGCGAAAAACCTGTGCCACACCAGACTTCTGAAATTGAAAGAGTGATTAGACTTGAATTTGAGAATTAAAAAACATGATAAGAAATGAATTCAGGAGCTCAGGCTGTGGCTCAGTTGGTAGAGTACTTGCCTAGCACACGTGGCCCACTGGGTTCAATCCTCTGCACAACGTAAAACATATATAAAAAATATTGTCTCCACCTACAACTAAAAAATGTTTTTTAAAAAAAAAAGAAATGAGGGCAGGGGTTGTGGCTCAGTGGTAGAGTGCTTGCCTAGCATGTGTGAGGCACTGGGTTTGATTCTCAACACTGCATATAAATAAATAAAGTCCATTGACAACTAAAAAATTATTTTAAAAAAAAGAATTCAAAGGAGTCCAAAATTTAGCTTTATGAACCCATTAATAAAAATTCCTTTAATGGACAAATTATCTTCAACTTGACCTGTTACTAATAATATAGTCTAAGTTAAGAAGTAGGAAGGATTCTCTTTACTCTTTATAAAAGCATGTTTATGGATTGGGTATGAGGAGTCTCCCCAGAAGCCCTTGTGTTAATGCATGAATGTTCAGAAGTAAAGTGGTTGGATTATGAGAACTGTAACCTAATCAGTCCATCCTAGTTTGAATAACTAGGTGGTAACTGTGAGCAGATGGTATATGGATGGAGCAGGTAGGTCACTGGCGGTGTGCCCTGGAAAGGTGCATCTTCCCTATGGCCCCTTTCTCTTGCCCTCTCTCTGCTTCCTGATTCCTCCATGAATGGAACGGTTTTCTTTCACTGGGCCTCCTCCTTTCGCCCTGATGTGCTGTCTCACCTTGGGCCCAGAGCAATAGAGTTGGCCGTCTATGGACTGAGACCTCTGAAACCATGAGCCCCAAATACTTTCCCTCTAAGCTGTTCATGACAGGAATTTTGGTCACACTGATGCAAAAGCTAAGTCACATACCTACATAATACATAATGTATAATATTCAAGTTTTATAGCAATTTTCCAATAATTGGAGTATATCCTAAAGTGCTGTCTTACAAAATTAATTTTTCTTGAACCAGTGTAATTGAGTTGCCTAAGTCCCTCACAGCAAACAGCATCTTGTACTGGTCAGCTTTTCCTCAGTCTCCACCTCAGCTGACGGCTATCCCTTTGGTTGGGAATCTGTCAAAGCAACTCCCGTTTCTGCTGTTTGTATGCTTTCCACAGTAAATGCAGGTGAGGCCAAATATCACTGGGATTAATCCTGAATTTGTAAGCTATACTGTCACAGTCCCATTTTCAAAATGAAACACATGGGCCTTTTATCATCTCTCTCACCATTCAGCATCTCTTTACCTTTTCCTTCCAATTTTAAAAATACATAGCTAATCATGTTTGCCAGAGTCTATTATTTTCTCCACATTTTTCTCTGTGTGTAATTAAGTTAAACATGAGCATTTAATGTTCCTTAATCTTGAGATAGATACTGGTCATTTTTTTTTGCAAATATAACTTTTGCACTTATCCTTTTTTTTTTTTTTTTATTGGTTGTTCAAAACATTACAGAGCTCAAGACATATCATCTTTTGCACTTATCCTTTAAGGATATTATAAGAACTTAGTCATTTGTGTCATTGTTTCAGTGTTATGTGGTTTACATTAAAATTCCATCAGCTCCAAGAGTCTGGACTATCTTAATTGTCTTTGCTCCATACATTCACTTCCAGACCTAGATGGGGAGGTTCAGCAAAGCTATAAAATCAAATGACAGTAAAACACAAAGCCAACTCTGATGGCATTTTAGACAAAGGGGTGACATATTTTAGGGTATGTGTCAGACTCTCAGGAAAGTATACTTTACCACAGAAGATAAGGAGGGGTTGTAAAAGTAAATCTACAATAGAATCACAAGGGGCTTCTCCTCCACAGGACCAGTATGAAAGACATTTTGGACTTTAAAGAGATAGGGGCAAAGGTTGGGAGTGCAGCTCAGTGGTAGACCTGGTGCTTAGCATGGGTGAGGTCCTGGATTTGATTCCAGGCATCAAAAATAAATGAACAAATGTAAAAAGCAGGGCTGAGTCTGCTGATGTAATCACCTCTTGTGCTTCCTCATGGTGCTTCCTTTTTCCCTCAGTATCCAGCACACAGCACCAAGGAAGAATTCAGAAACAAAGATGTCATCTTTTGCACATATTGCATTTGCCCCTCTTCTTCATCCGAGCAATGCCTCTTGCTGGGCCAGGAAATCGTACCACCATCTTTGATGGAGGAGTTGAAAGAAAGTAGCCAATTTTGAAAAGAGGGCACTTGGCTGAGGCTGGTGGTATGCACCTGTAATCCCAGTGATTTGGAAGGTTGAGACAGGAGGATGAAAAATTCAAGACCAGCCTGGGTAACCCTGTCTCAAAATAAAAAGGGTTGGGGATGTGGCTCAGTTGTAGAGCATCACAAAAGACAATGGGAAGGATGCTTACCAAATTAGGAAAGGAAATATCAATTATTTTTTATTAATTTTTATGTATATATGACACTGGAATGCATTACAAATCTTATTACACATAGAGAGCACAATTTTTCCTATCTCTGGTTGTATACAAAGTATATTCACACCAATTCATGTCTTCATACATGTACTTTGGATAATAATGTCCATCACATTCCACCATCATTTCTAAACCCATACATTCTCTCTTCCCCTCCCTCCCTTCTGCCCTATCTAATAGAGTTCATCTATTCCTCCCACATTTCCCCTCCCTATCCCACTATGAATCAACCTCCTTATATCAGAGAAAACACTTGGCATTTGGTTTTGGGGGATTGGCTAACTTCATTTAGCATTATCTTCTCCAATGCCATCCATTTACCTGCAAATGCCATGATTTTATTCTCTTTTATTGCTGAGTAATATTCCATCGTGTATATATACCACATTTCTTTTATCTATTCATCTACTGAAGGGCATCTAGGTTGGTTCCACAGTTTAGCTATTGTGAAATGTGCTGCCATAAACATTGATGTGGCTGTGTCCCTGTAGTATGCTGTTTTTAAGTCCTTTGGGTATAGACAGGATAGCTGGATCAAATGGTGGTTTCATTCCCAATTTTCTAAGGAATCTCCATACTGCTTTCCATATTGGCTGCACCAATTTGCAGTCCCACCAGCAGTGTATGAGTGTGCCTTTTTCCCCACATCCTCACCAACACTTATTGTTATTTGTCTTCATGATAGCTGCCATTCTGACTGGAGTGAGATGAAATCTTAGTTTTGATTTGCATTTCTTTAATTGCTAGCGATGATGAACATTTTTTCATATATTCATTGATTGATTGTACATCCTCTTCTGAGAAGTGTCTGTTCAGGTCCTTGGCCCATTTATTGACTGGGTTATTTGTTGTTGTTTTGTTGTTGTTGTTGTTGTTGTTTGGTGCTTAGCTTTTTGAGTTCTTTATGTACCCTAGAGATTAGTGCTCTATCTGATATGTGAGGGGTAAAGATTTTCTCCCCAAATGTAGGTTCTCTATTCACCTCAAAGATTGTCTCTTTAACTGAGAAGAAACTTTTTAGTTTGATTCCATCTCATTTATTGATTCTTGGTTTTAATTTTTGTGCCAAAGGAGTCTTATTAAGGAAATTGGAGCCTAATCCCACATTATGGAGATTAGGGTCTAGTTTTTCTTTTATTAGTCATAGGGTCTCTGGTTTTATTCCTAGGTCCTTGATCCACATTGAGTTAAGTTTTGTTCATGGTGAGAGACAGGGGTTTAATTTCATTTTGCTGCAAATGGATTTGCAGTTTTCCCAGCACCATTTGTTGAAGATGCTATCTTTTCTCCAGTGCATGTTTTTGGTACCTTTGTCTAATATAAGATAGTTGTAATTTTGTGGGTTAGTCTCTGTGGCATCTATTCTGTACCATTGGTCTACTAGTCTGTTTTGGTGCCCAATACCATGCTGTTTTTGTTACTATTGCTCAGTAGTGTAGTTTAAGGTCTGATGTAGTGATGCCACCTCTTCCTGCTAAGGATTGCTTTAGCTATTCTTGATCTCTTATTTTTCCAGATGAATTTCATGATTGTTTTTTCTATTTCTATGAGAAATGCCATTGGGATTTTGACCGGAATTGCATTAAATCTGTATAGTGTTTTTGGTAGTATGGTCATTTTAATAATATTAATTCTGCCTATCCAAGAGCAAGGTAGATCTTTCCATCTACTAAGGTGGTCTTTGATTTCTTTCTTTAGGGTTCTGTAATTTTCATTATATAGATCTTTCAACTCTTTTGTTGATTCCCAAGTTTTGTTTTGTTTCGTTTTTGAGGCTATTATAAATGGGGGTAGTTTTCCACATTTCCCTTTCTGAGGATTTGTCACTGATATACGTAAATGTATTTGATTTATGGGTGTTGCTTTTATGTCCTGCTACTTTGCTGAATTCATTTATTAGTTCTAGAAGTTTTCTGATGAAACTTTTAAGTTCTTCTAGGTATAGGATCATATCATCAGCAAATACTGCCAATTTGAGTTCTTCTTTTCCTATAGTTATCCCTTTAATTTCTTTCATCTGTATAGTTGCTCTGGCCAGTATTTCAAGGACTATGTTAAATAGAAGTGGTAAAAGAGGACATCTCTGTACTGTTCCAGTTTTTAGAGGGAATGCCTTCAGTTTTTCCCCATTTAGAATGATGTTGGCCATGGAGCATACCATAGATAACCTTTATGATATGAGATATGTTCCTGTTATCCCTAATTTTTCTAGTGTTTTGAATATGAAGGGGTGCTGTATTTTGTCAAATGCTTTTTTCTGGGTCTATTGAGATGATCATATGATTCTTATCTTTAAATCTATTGATGTGACAAATTACATATATTGATTTCCATATGTTTAACCATCCTTGCATCCCTGGGATGAACCCCACTTGATAGTTGTGCATGATCTTTTGATATGTTTTTGTATTCGATTTGCCAGAATTTTATTGAGAATTTTTGCATCAATGTTCATTAGAGATATTGGTCTGAAGTTTTCTTTCTTTCTTTTCTTTCTTCTTTTTTTTTTTTTATGTCTCTTTGCCTGCTTTTGGAACCAGGGTGATATTGGCCTCATAGAAAGAGTTTGGAAGTGCTTCCTCTTTTTCTATTTCCTGAAATAAATTGAAGAGTTTTGGTATTAAGTTGTTCTTTAAAGGTGTTGTAGAACCTGGCTGTGTATCCATCCAGACCGGGCTTTTCTTGGTTGATAGTCTTCTATTCCGTTCCTTGAAATTGATCTGTTTAGATTGTGTATATCATCCTGATTCAATTTGGGCAAATCATATGACTCTAGAAATTTGTCAGTGCCTTTGATATTTTCTATTTTATTGGAGTACAAGTTTTCAAAATAATTTCTGATTATCTTCTGTATTTCTGTAGTGTTTGTTGTGATATTTCCTTTTTTTATCACGTATGTTAGTAATTTGAGTTTTCTCTCTCCTTCTCTTTATTAGCATGGCTCAGGGTCTGTCAATTTTATTTATTTTTGTTCTATCAATTTTTTCAATTGTTTCTTTTGTTTCAATTTCATTTATTTCAGCTCTGATTTTAATTATTTACTGCCTTCTACTGCTTTTGGTATTGATTTTTTCTTCTTTTTCTAGGGTTTTGAGATGTAATGTTAAGTCATTTATTTGTTGTCTTTTTCTTTTATAAAGAATGAACTCCATGCAATGAACTTTTCTCTTAGAACTGCTTTCATAGTGTCCCAGAGATTTCGATAGGTTGTATCTGTGCTCTCATTCACCTCTAAAAAATTTTTTAATCTGCTCCTTGATGTCTTCTGCAACTTATTGTTCATTCAGTACCATATTATTTAGTCTCCAGGTGTTGGAGTAGCTTTTTTTCTTATTTTATCATCGATTTCTAATTTCATTCCATTATGATCTGGTAGAATGCAAGATAGTATCTCTACTTCAAATTTGGTATCTTCAAATTTTGAAAGGAAATCTCAATTATTGACAAGTGATGTTAACAGGACTGGGAAACTTAAATTCCAAAGGGTGGGAAATTTTCCACTAAAGGACAGAAATTGTGTTAATGCAGTCATTTGGGACCTTGGTGCACCCTCCATTTGTGCGTTCTCAGGAAATCTCATCCTGACTTTAAAATGTTACATTATATGTTGCATTATATTTTACCTTAAAGGCTATACAGGACTTACATGGCTTTGGGGTTTTTTAGCTGCTAAGGCTGTTACCACATGAGTGAAATGGGGATAACAACAGCTACTTCCTAAGGTTTTGATGGGCCTTTAAATCTTGGGAAATGCCTGGCATAATAAATAGCAATTTCATACAACAGCTTATTACACAGACCACCATAGAAAGAAGAGTTAAGCATATTAAGTGTGCAACATGTATTTTTAATAAATAAGGATAATTGTTCTTCAGCCCTCTATAAATCTTCTGTTGGTTTGGAGTGAGGGGTAGGGTTGGAGGCAGGAAGGAGGATGAACCTTCCTCCAGGGCTCTGGAGTTGGCAAGAGCTGGCCAGTGATCTCGCAGCAAGTAAGAGAGGATGGCTTCCCCACCGTAGACTTGAGAGATGGTTTGTCAGCTCCTGCTCATTTACAAAGGTGGCCAACCACATTGTGTGTGACCTTGACCTCATATCATGGTAATGGAAAGCAGCTGGGAGGAGTGGTGGCCAAAGTGTGCACGAGACTGGGTCATGGGGAGAGGCAGAGACCTAAAGTGCCTAAGAGGAGGTTGCTGCCTTGGAGAACTGTCCCAGGTCCCCCAAGTTGCCCCTGTCAGGACCACAGGCATCCTTAAGTGCTGTCAGCCTGTACCATCTTTTGATGCACTCTGCTTCTTTATAACTTATCCTGGTAAAAATCCACTTTTTAAAAACTGAACATTTTTCTATTCCTAGAAAATAACATGATTGTTACAAACATCATGAAGTATATAAAGTAAATCAAAATCCTGAGGCTAAAAATCCTGAGGCTGCAGCCTCAAAAACAGCTGCCTTGTCTTGACTTAGACACCTGCAGAACATCTGTTTGTTACAGCTGTGAATGGACAACCTGGAAAGGATTCGTACAGCACATCCTAAACTACAGGAGTTGTCCCAACTAGAAAGTTTTGGGTTTGGGGGATTTTTTGAATATTTATTTTGTAGTTTTAGGTGGACACAATATCTTTATTTTATTTTTATATGGTGCTGAGGATGCTTCACGCATGCTAGGTGAGCGCTGTCCCCCTGAGCCACAACCTCAGCACCCAACTAGAAAGTTTTAATGATTCTTTGATGACAGATCATTACCAATATGTTATCTGCAGGGTTTGCCTTACAATGTTGATACATTATTACATTTTCAAATACAAGAGTCACTTCTTTATATAAGAAAATGCTTTCTGTGTTTTAACTGTACAGTGCTAATTTGGATAAATAGGTTAATTATGGTGTTCCTCTACCAACATGAATTTCACCTCTATGTTCTGCAGGTACAGAAGAAGAATACAATTATTAGGGAAGACAGAGTTGATTGATTTTTATGGCTATCAAAATAGGACAATTAACAGAATGTATTGTCCTAAAAGTACCCTTTCAGTAATAAACAGTATCTTTTCCTGGAAAATGAAATGTGTTCATGCTTGGTCAAAGCCTTGTAAACGGATTTAAAGGGGAAAAAGTTAATCTCCTTTAGCAAAAAAAAAAAAAAAAAAAAACTATAGAGAAACCTGATATAAAGACTTTACATCTTATTTTTCATTTTTTCTTTTTTCCCAGGCCCCGATTATATCAAACAGAGATTGCAGGAAGGTGTAGATGCTAAAGAAAACCCAGAAGAAAAGGTACCAGAAAAGCCACCTACCCCAAAGGAATCTCCTCATTTTTATCGCAAAGGCACGACACCCCCGAGGTCTCCTGAGGCAAGTCCCAAACAGAGCCACTCTCCCCAACCTCCCTCCCCAAAGTCCATGAAGAAGCAAAACCCCACCTCTGGGGCCAGACTCAATCAAGATAAAAGGAGTATGGCTGACGAGCAGGTGACAACTGTGGTCAATAAGCCCTTGATGTCAAAGGCTCCCTCAAAGGAGGTCGGAGCCATCGTGTCCCAGTCCAAGTACTCTGGCCGCCACCACATCCCCACCCCCAGTAATGGGGAGCTGCATTCTCAGTATCACGGCTACTATGTGAAACTGAACGCCCCCCAGCACCCTCCAGAACACGTGGGGGACGATGATGAAGCGAGCCAGTCTTCCTCAGCACTGGTGCACAAGCCATCGCCTAACAAGTGGAGTCCCCCCAAACCTGTGACAAAACCAGTTGCCAAAGAAAGCAAAGCTGAGCCAAAAGCTAAGAAGTCTGAACTTGCTATACCAAAGAATCCAGCAAGCAACGATTCGTGCCCTTTGGAAAAAGAAGCCAATTCAGTAAGTCTCACCACAAGTGTTTTCTTTTCCTTCCTCCCCTTTGGTTCTTTCGGGGAGCCACAGAGGGTGGTGCGCATCTCGATAACTGCCTGGGCTCACAGAGGTCCTAGGGTCACGGGGTTATTTAGAGTTTAACACCTTGGTAGCTTGAGCTAGCCAGAGCTCTCCAGGCAGGTGTTCCGGGGGCACATTCCGTTGCTACCTTAAACATTAACTCAGGCAGGTGAGACCTGACCAACCTAGGACCACCCCACATTCTAGCAAGCCTCTGTCCACTCTTCTCGGTGATCTGCATGGTGGCTTGTGCTCTGACTGCTAGAAAGGAAATATGCCTTTCCCTCCCAGAGCTCTAGGAGGGAGTTCTGAACCCTCCTTTGGCCCTCCCACTGTGGTCAGCCTCTTTACACAAAAAGAACATCTCTTCTAGCATTGTGAATTCTTCTCATAAAGGTTTAGCTTGGAGTTTACTTAATGAGCCTGGCTTTGCAGCGAGAACATTTTTCTTCCCCAAAAGAGAAATTTTTTAGTAGTTGAAGAGGATGACTTTGGTCTTCTAATTTCAGAATGTAAATGCTCTGGCAATTTCGGTTTTCTGGTAGATCCCAGTTATTATCAATGAATCTTGAACATTTGTTATTTGGCCAGAATGTTCTGTGTTAATGAAAAATGCCTATGTGCTTCTTCATGTCTGATTTATTTGTTGGATAATATGTGGAATTAGTTTGTTATCAAATTCTGTAGAATTCCTATTAACCTGAAGCTAAGTAATTACTGATTTTTAAAAAAAATGACCTGGTGACCTGTTCACATGCCTTTGACACTGAGGCAGTGGGTGTTAAATGTAGCTAGGGAATAAGCCACAGCTCACCTGATATGTACTGGTTATGTCAGAGACATGTGCATACTGATGTAGACTAGTGTCTTGGCCAACAAGGTTATAACATTGGTATCTCAGTTTTGGCTGCTCCATTTACTCATAGGATTAAACTAGCACAATTCATCTTTTGAATTAATTTATACTTGAAATTTCTCATGTCTCTTTTGCTAATGTCTATAAAACACTAGCTCTCTTTGTCCCCAGGTTTTCAACTTTTAAATTAGCTAAATGTAAATTAATCGGATTAGCTGGATTACCCAAGAGTCAACCTCTATGGAGCTAAATGATTTTTAGAATAGGCTAATATTATGAGATTCTGGCTGTTCAGCAAGCATTCATTTTTAAAATATTTAACATTGATTTGTCAGTATCCTGATATTAAGTTAATATTATCAGTGCTGAATTTGTTAAATGTAATAATGATTTCTCTTATGTGTATCCATGAGATAGAAAAAGGAGATAGACTGTCTATTTCTAGATAGATCAGTATTATCTGATTTATAAAGGGGAAATTCAAACAGACCTTCAAGCTTATATTTTTATATATCTAGTAGTATGTTCGGTGGACTTCCATAACTCTACAGGGGAAATATATGCTCCAGTGTCCTGCTCATTAGGCTGTGGTTTAAAAAAAAAAAACAAAGGCCCTGTTGACTTTCCTAGTTTTAACCTGCAAGCATCTTCTGTGAAGCAGTACTGTAGATATGTTCGGTGACTTCACAGCCTCCTGATTTAGAGAAAGCATCTGTTCTGCTTATATGAGGAATCATGGTTCTTGGATTTGGCCAGGCATCTTCCACCTGCAGGGGTCAGTCTTGAGGGTTCCTGTTCACAACCCAGGGAGAGAGAGGGCCCAGCAGCTCTGCAGCCTCCCAGGCTTCAGGCTGCCCCTATGTGTGAAGGTGACAGGGTCACTGGGCACCTTTGTGTGAAAATGTTGTCTTCTTCATGATGACAGAAAGCTGCCTTTCACAGTCCTGATAACCTCCTCCAGGATTTAGGAAGTGACGCCATCATTACAATGGGAGTCTGTGAGGGGCCTTTAAACCGCAGAAGACTCTATACAATTCTTAGATGAAGGCATTGTGCAAGTGGGAAGTTTACAAAATCACAATTTAAAATTCATAGAAACATTCACAATAAATCCAACATTTGAGGGAAACCCAGAACAAATCAGTTAATGTTCTTTGTGTAGGCATTGAGAGATTCAGTTTGCATCAGAATCTCCATCTGTAAGGTGGATAACTATTTTAGTCGGCTTTGGTCACTGTGACCAAAAGACCTGATAAGAACAATTAGAAGAGGATAAGTTTATTTGAGGTTTATAGTTTCAGAGGTCTCAGTCTGTAAATGGCTGACTCCATAGCTGTGGGCCCAAGATGAGGCAGAATATCATGGCAAAAGAGTTTAGAGGAGGAATGCGTCTCAGGACATGGCACCAGGAAGCAAAGAGAGCTCCATTCACTAGGGACAAAATATCAATCAACCCCAAAGCACAGTCCCAGTGACCCACCTCCTCCAGCCACTCCTCACCTGCCTACAAGTACCACCCATATAAGTTAATCCAGAGCTTTCATAACCCAATCATTTCACCCCTAAACTTTCTTGCATTGTCCACATGTGAGGTTTTGAAGGACACCTCATATCTAAACCATGATGATGGCCAACCTGAATCTGAGATTTTATAGTCAACCAGCTTACCTGATTGAGGTAATACTGATTAGTAGCTAAGAGCACAGATTTGAAACATCTGGGCAAGTTTACTAACTATTCTGTCTTAGTTTCCTCATACGTTCATTCCTATCTTAACATTAAAGAATTAAAGTGTTAGGGATAACACAAAGTTCTTAATACCATGCTGAGCACATGCTCAGAAAGCATTGCCTATTATTATGTTTCATTTCCAGTGTACTAGTTGAAGCGTAAATAGTTCCTAGATATTCTAACAGATTTGATCCATCTTCAGGATCACCCTGGATATTGATCTCCTAGAAATACAGAAAACCTTCTAGGACACAGACTAACACTTAGAGCAAATTAACAACTTGATCATGAAGTAGGACAAGGGAGGCTCAGCAGCCTTAGGAAACTTGTGATGGATCCGGGCATGGTTACCTGTGGGCTCATGTCCAGGAGTGTGCATCCTACATGATGTGGATATTCATAGAGGGTTTGGGAACATGGAAACTCTGGTAAGAGCCAGAACAACTGTCTGAGCCTTATTACAAGGCAACAAGTGAAGGGTCCTCCAATCAAGAATCTCCACCTATCCTGAAAGCTGACTGCACTTTTTTTCTCAGCCATTACTAAGGTCAGCTTCCAAGTTTGTTTTGAGATTTACCTGATCTTTCTTTTGAATTTATGCAAAACTTAAAGCATCCCTGCGGGTTAAGTTTGAACCTCACAAAAAAAAAGTAAATTCATATAATTGAATTTTCCTATTAATACTAAATTAAACTTTTCTCTTTGCATATGATTTTAGTTAGAGTTTATTTATATCAAATATAAAACTTCCCTATTTCCAGCAGAAATTTTCTCACAATTTT
This sequence comes from Ictidomys tridecemlineatus, assembly GCF_052094955.1. NCBI lineage: Eukaryota > Metazoa > Chordata > Mammalia > Rodentia > Sciuridae > Ictidomys > Ictidomys tridecemlineatus. Next base: position 56,683,124 of record NC_135483.1, read on the forward strand.
AAATGTGAATGATTATCTCTTAGTGAAAAGAAAATTTCCATTCATTCCTTAAGGTACAATTTCTTTCCATATTTTGACCCCCACTTTTGCTTGTTTAACGGCCTTCTAATATGGACTTCAGTTTGCCCGTTGCTGTAGTTTCCATTACACCTGTCCCAATCGGTCTTGAAAAGCAAGACTTTTTTTTTTTTTTCCATTTTGCTATTTTAAGCTACAACTGGCCCGCACAATCATATTTATGGGACTTCACCTTAAAGCGTTTTCACCCCATGGCCTGCCTGGGTATCTGAAGAACACCGAGGTCACGGCTTGATATCTAAAATAGTGTCCCAGATTTTCATTTTTCACCTGGTGTTGGTTTGAACCTCTCATAACTGGATTACTCTCATCTTCACTGAGTCATCTTTAAAAATAGTTTTATAAATGGAGCTACACTGATAGAATAAATACGTATGTGTGTGTTAGAATATGTCCAGGATAAATATATATGTGTTCAGAAAAATGCATATTTATTTATTTTTCATTCTGGATAAGGCATTTATACAGGCATTTATTCATTATTCAAGGAATCCAGATTATCAGTATAATGAGATGTGAGCCAAAACTTGAAGATGAGAACTAAATTCACCCCAAGACATTATCCAAACCCAGAATACCAACCAATTCACAAGGGACTGGTAAATTCACAGAACTTTGGAAGGATTTATAGGAAGAACATTAAAGATTCAGGCTATCATAACTTTTGGGGGGAGGGGTACTGAGGATCAAATCTGGGCCTCATGCATGCTAGACAAGTGCTCTACCAACGATGCACATCCACAGCCCCATATCCACAGCCCCTACCATAAGCTTTTAAAGTTGGCTTTACTAAAGGTACCTTCTCGGTTGATTCCCCTTTTCCTGGGTCCCCTTAGGATACTGACTCTGCATTATATATTATCCAGATCCAGTTCAGATCCACTTTCCCTCATTTTTCATATCACTAAGTTATCTTTGAGAATTACTAATTAAATGCATTGGCCCAAAAGAGTTGAAATAATACCACTCATGAATCAAATCAAATCAAAGTATATAGCAGTAATGGCATTTCCTTAATTTCTGTACTCAGTTATGAATGTTGAAAGATCATCATGATTATATTCAGAGTTGTAGGAATTTCCTAAATCATTTCTGCATTTCTCAGCCCTGAAAAATTGTGTGAAATGTTGTGCAGGTTAGTTTTCTCCTATGAATTTGGAATATAACTCTTCCAAAAGAGCAGTTGGTCCTTTGCAAGATTTGGTGCTTATTTGATACTATGGAAATTACAGGACCTAGATGAAAATGTGATATTAAAGAATTTGATGGGAAATTGCTTTTAAACTAAGCCCCAGGGCTTTAACAAGGATGTAGAGAAAAGAGCCTATAGCTGCAAGTGGACAGGATAAGGTTTAGGTGTACCTGTGTAATTTGTTCAAAGGGGCTGAGGAACTTTGGGCAAGACATCTACCCTCTTGAAGCTCTGTAAAATGGAACTAATAATCTCGTATGAAGAATAAACAACAAATAATCTACTTAGAAATGTTTAGCCCTCTGCCTGTCATTATGAAAACCTATTTTCCTCCCATTACTTGGGGCTTAAGAACTGGGGGTCTTCTTTTCCTTGATACTCCCTCTCTCAAGGGCACCTTGTTTTATTCCCCCTCCCGTTTTACTCATTACTCGGGTGTCCTTTGATCAGTACCTGAATCTGTTTTGAAGATGCTGGGTCTCATTAAATACAGGTTGCCCCAGTGAATTGGGCACCCCCACAGCTCATGAACTGCATACAGTGGGGAACAAGATGAGGCCCCCATAAAGCTCAGGGTCCAGGTGAGAACATGCAGTGCAACAACAGATGACAAAAAATGTGACAACAGAACAGGGAAAGAACAGAGCCCCCTGACCTCTACCAGGGAGATGTGTCCTGGGGCAGGAGGAGAGCTCCTTCAGGAAGTGACGTAGGACCCAGGCCCAAGGCCCAGAGAGGGCGGGCTCCACAGTGGCAGTCCCAGTCTTCCTTACGCTGCCACTAGAAGGACATTTGAGGCCTCAACAACATTGTTTCAATCTTGTCTTGTATGATATCCAAATAGAGTATCAATGTTTCCTTATCTGTAAAATAAGAACAGTAAAGCTCCCTGTCTTACCTACCTCTTAAGACGACTTTGGAACACTTCAGTGCTATTTAGGAATTAGATGCTCTTTTAATAGTAAACACCAAGATTGCATCTTTCTAATGAAGGTTGCCTCTCCGAGGGCCAGTCCTGAGCACATAGGCCCCGAGAGGCCTATTTGTTGGAAGTTAACAAAATCTGAGAGCCTTAGAGTCTCTGGTACTCCTGTCATCAAAACAGGATTCTGCATTCTGTTAAATATAACTTTACTTCTGTAATGGTGTAGTTGTAATTAGAGGAGTAAAAAGTTAGACCTAGAGGAGTACCTTCTGAAAGTATTCCACTTCCCACTTAACCATTTTTAACGTACTAAAGAAGGTAGGATCCCAAAAGGGGACCAAGAAAAAGCAGGAATTAAAGAATCTCATTTTGAATTTTTCCTGATTTTTTTTTTCTTGGCGGCTTCATTGTCCTCAAATTTTTACTCTCATTTTCTACCTGCCTTGAGGACTCACTCTTCCTCATCTGAATGGATCTAACCACAACCGCTAATGCCCACCAGCCTCCAGCCCCCATGTGGCAAACTGTCTCAATCTAGAGTGGGGTACAGTATCTTGAGGTGAATAGAGCAGGTTATTATCAAAAACATTTTTAACCTAATTCAAGACTGGATTCCATTTTTTAAAAAAATATATATATTTTCTTAGTTATCAATGGACTTTATTTATTTATATGTGGTGCTGAGAATCGAGCCCAGTGCCTCACACATGCTAAGCAAGTGCTCTACCACTGAGCCACAACCTCAGCCCATTTTTTTTTATTGGTTCATATTAGCTATACCTAAATTAGAGTTCACTTTGACATAATTATAAATGCATGATATATAATTTGCTCCAAGTCAGTCCCTAGTACTTCCCTCCCTTTCCTCCCTCCTCCTCTATTGATCTATCTGCTGTTTACTTTTTTTTTTTTTTTTTATTTTAGTAAGACTGGGTTCATTTTTAAGTGAAAGTTCAACAACAGCTCCATCTAAACATAACCCTTGCTATTTTTATTTCACACCTTTAGGAGCTGCATTCCTCATTCATGCCTTAGTTTCTGCAGCCATGTTTGTTTTCTTATACTTTTGGTAGTTGGTTTTGGCAATATGTTGTCGATATTAACATGGAAACATCATGCTTGTTTTTGTTCTGTTTCACTTCCAGGGCCCTAATTCAGTCATGATTGTCCTTGTCATGCTGTTGAATATCGGGTTGGCCATTCTTTTTGTTCACTTTCTAACTTGATTGGAATTAGGAAAGGTAAGAATAGCCTTAATTTCTCTACCAAATTACAGTAAATAACATTTCTATTCTCATATTCAAATTTGCACTTTTTTTTTTTAAACAATGACATATTGTCCTTCACTTTATTTTGGCTGTGCCTGAATGTGATTCAACATAGTTACTTAATGCTGTAACTGTTTTGACCCTTCAGTGAAGTCATGACAACTAGTGGTGTTAGCCCACAGTCCTCTGCCGTGGTGTCGTCAGCCCTTTAAATGGCACACCCCAGTCAGACTCAGACACAGGCAAGGAGGCTTGGAATTAGGATGGGATCGCGAGAGAGAGATGACACTTGGAAAAATTCAGCCAGAGGACCTGTTCAGTTCCCCCTGGGAATGCTTTGTGGCTTTGGGGTCCTCTGGGAGCTGAAGCACACAGCCATGTTGGAGAACAAAACTTAATAATAATTCTTTTTTAAAATCTGCTGAAGCAGCCCCATCCGGCGAAGTTCTTGGCATTGGCTACTCCATCTGTCCTAGCAGAGTGTGACTAAACTGGAAATGTATGGAGCTGCATTTTTTTTTTTTTTTTTTGATGGAAGTCAACAGCTGCCTTACTATTTTACCATCTGACGTTTTTAGTAGGGAGCTGGGGAAACGACTGCCCGAGGAATGCGGTCGGAGGATTGTGTTGCTGTGGACGAGGTTCCAACATTCACTCCTATCTCATTAGAAGAAATAGGTAGCAGCATCACTCACCAGTCTTATGCCGTGACCTGCTGCTTTAACATCTCCTGGAATGTTCCGGGAGAGAACGTTTCGTTTGCTTGCACGACTCTGCTCATTTTTGCTGTTTATTTAAATACGATGTACAGTCACCTACCACCTGCGGTCCTGGCTGGACGAAACGCACATGTTGCATCTCAAGGAAAAGAAACAACAAAAACGCTAGTGGAAAATGTGTTTATTTTGATAGCAATACATCATTTTTTTATGTCGTTTATTCTTAAGCCTATAAAAGTTTATTTATCTTTAAAGCTTAACAATCTGAAGGCATTATACCTTCCAAAGAAATAATCTAAATATTTTTAACATGACCGAGATGAATTATTTATGCACTTAGGAGGTGCTAAATTTTAAAAGCTGAAAGACAACAGAATTTTAAAGTATAGTCAAAATGTTGCATGGATTGCAGTAATCAGTGTTTAAAGGATTCAGTTTCATTGCTGACGTACTTTACAACCAAATAAAATCTTGTCAGTGGCTATGTTAATTCCCATGAAAGTTAAGCAAGATGCTATAAATAACTACTCTTCTCTTTTTATTTTCTTTCCAACTTAAATTTTTGTTGAATACATTCAGGTAGAGCATAAAACCTTGTTAAAAATCACTGCTTCTCAATCTTCTGCCTTTCATGTTTTTCAAAAGTCTTTTTGTAACTTCATTTCAAATTTTAAAGACTTAGATATTTTTATTTTAAATATTTGTCCTTTGTTATTCTGACATACTCCTTTTTTGCTGTTTTATAATTTATCCTTTATTACTCAGAAGCATGCTTAGAGAATCTGCATAGTCTTTATAAAAGTAATTATTAAAAAAGAAATCAGGGGAGGAAAGGTATGTTAAATCTCTTGAAAACATTACTCTGTGGAGGGGGAGCACTTCCTAAAGACGTTCATGATTTGCCTGGTTTAATCGGATTCTTTTTACATTACTAGCTACCTTCTCAGTGCAGAAGAGACAGTTCACGTAGTTCCCACGGTAGCACAGGTGTGGGCTGCATGCTTTGTCACCTGCAGGGTAGTAACCCAGTGGTGTTTTTTGCAGAAGTACAATATGTTGAGAATCCTGGGTGTGACCAATATGGAATAAAGAAGGCGGCAGAAAGAGAGCAAATGAAAAATTACAACTTGTATATTTATTTTTTACATTTTTGCTTTGACTTTTTCCATTTAGGAAGTACGTTTTTACCCAAGAACAAACGTTTAAGTTCCTGTGTCAGTCTCAGCACTCTCACTGCTCCTCCTAACCCTTTAGCTCCTTATGCTGGGGAAAGCTGATTTTTTTTTAAGAAAATAAAATATTTAATCTTATTAAGTGTTTATTTAAAATGTGTAATGCTTTGGAGATAATGGGTAACAGATAACTAAAGGATATGTTTATAAAGTGAGCATGTTTGTTCCATTTATAAATATATGTATGATTTATAAGCTTTTTTAAAACAAAGCTCAAATTGTTGGTATTTTTCTAAAATGTGCCCAGCTGTATTTTACATGAAGGCTCTTTCTAATGGGTTGTTATACTGTACTCTACATTTTGGACAGCACATGAAGTCTGCCAATGTACTTAATAAAACATGACTTTGTTTATTTAAAGTTTCTTGCTGTGAAAAAGAACTCCCTACCTGTGAGTTCCTTTATTTATAATCCTTGAAACCAAAATGTATAATGTACAGTTTTCACAACTGTATCAGCTCTAATAAAAAGAAATCGGTTATTAATAAAGTTTGGAGGTGTGTTTCCTTTGTGAGTAAATTACTGTCTTTTGTGGACTTTTTTTTTTGTGGTGGTATGAGATCTGCTGAGAAACTAATAATAGAAATGAAAAAAAGAAGCCACATGGCAAAAGGTAGTTATATTATTCCACTACTTCTTTTATGTTGGGCCTTTCAAATAATTTTGCAAAATAAGATTCATTGCTTAATGCCTTCAGTAATTGGATTAGTGCCTTACCCAGGGTTTTAAGACTGCTCCTATTTTTAAGGAAAACTCAAAGTTGAAGTAAATCTCCCTCCTGCATGGTTTTCTTTTCACTTAATTAAAGTTTCTTTGACCACTGTGCTCCAAATAAATTAATACGTTGCTATGGCCCCCACTGCTTAAACACACTCTGGGAGGTTAGGCACAACGGGAAGTTGAATCAACTTGCTGCCACCAGATCTTTCACCCTCGGTTCCCTTTGAAGCCATCCTAGGTATAAGCTTCCTGTGTGGCATAAAACCACCTCCCAGAGAGCCGTCATGGTGCCTTAGAATTCTTGAGGCTGTCACTCCTGTGGAGGCTAAGATACTAGAGACCCCCCCTATAAATAATGCAGTTATTACCTCCAGGTGTGAGCAGGTTTATCAACTTGTCTCTTAGCAAATCCTAAAGCAAGAGGGCACAACACAGGCTTCTGAAGTAGGCTGGGAAAGCACAGGGTGCTAGAGAGAGTATCGATTCCAGATTCAAGTCCAAACCACACGTTCTGAGGGCCGCAGCCAAAGCTGGGGAGAAGTCTGTGTGGTGGGAAATCTGGAAACTGTTCTACATGCCCTTTTCATGCAATAATTATTTCTCAAGAGTCGTGGCAGGCAGGCTCCCCAGGCACCGAGTGCCATTTGTAGTCTTCCCCTGCTTTGGAAAGTTGTGGAGCCAGGTCTTTCCAACTCAGTAGGTGGCTGCAGACGTGGCATATTCTGCCCTCCCATCTAACCGTTCCTCAGACTGCATTCGATTGTTCCAGGTTCGAGAATTACCTGTGGGTCCAGCACTTCCCTCTCCCCCAAAGATACTAGAGACCCCCCTATAAATAATGCAGTTATTACCTCCAAGTGTGAGCAGGATAATCAACTTAAACAGTCTCCTAGCAAATCCTAAAGCAAGAGGGCACAAAACAGACTTCTGAAATAGGCTGGGAAAGGTACTGAAAAGGACATCAGTATTCTGGAGTAGACTCTCTAGGGATCTGATTTACAAGAGGAGGAGAAAACAGCCAACATACAGAATACTGCATTGCTCAGTAGTCACTGTGAACATGGATGGAATTCTGGCTGTGATCCCTTTTGCTTGTGGATCCTTCCCTAATTCATGCCCTGGTTTCCTCATCTGTAAGGGAGGAAATGACCTTATTGAAGTGCTCAGTACAGTGCCTGGCAGGAGTAACTGCTTTGTATATTAGTTCTTACTAACTAGAAAAATAGGATAAAATGATTTAAATTCCTATTAGTGTCTCAAATACATTGAAAAGTATAGTGAGTCCAAAGCAAGCCTCTGTACAAAGCTTAATTATGCTGCAGGCCCTATCATGTCCTTTCCTCAGTGGAGCTTAGTATACCTTTCTCACACCTAGAGTTACCCTCTCTGATGCTAATGTGTGATTTCTGGTACAGAATATGAGACTTTTGCTTTACAGTGAACTTCCGTGTCAGTGTCTCATTGGATTCTTACAACATCCCTGTGGAAGTTCTCCTGCCATTAAATGATGTGCCCAAGATCACATATTCAAAAAGTTGAAAACCTGTATTGGAGTTCCAGATCTGACTAAATCTTGTGCTTTCTCATTTTATATATTGGCTAGCATTATTCTTCATTGTCACGCGTTGGTCATGAAAATGTGGCAGATGCCATGAAATACAAGATAGCAGTTTGGGTCAAGTGAATCCATTTCCATAACTCTCATAAGCTCCTTAATACTTGCCAAGCTGACAGAACTATAGCAGTCTATTAAAAATTCTGAATAGCATGTATTTACAGTTCTGTAGTTTCATGACTTAGTAAGGTACTATGCATTTTATATTTGATTTGAAATTTATGAAGTACTAAATATTACTGAAGGGTAAGCATTTAAGTGATATCTTGGCAGAGTTAGAGGCATGCTCTAAATGAACTTGTGTGTGTGTGTTGAACGTAATCTCAGAATTAAATTGCACATTGGCATCTAGGAGATCTAAAAAGGTTTAGACCAATTCTGTGGTGTACTTTTGACATTGTATCTCAATATTCCATAAAACTTTCTTGTATCCCAAGTCTGACTTATATGAACTATTAATAGAATTAACTTGGAAGTGAGGGCCGGAGATTTATTCAGTTATGGATCAATAAAGCCGTTCATTTACTTGGTAAAGAGTATGTCAGTCCTTGAAAAGAATGGAGACAGAGATGAATTCAGTGGAAGAATATTGTGCTGATGTACAAATCATTCCTTTCCCTTCTCCTTGTCCCAAACTGGTGCATAAAATGTCAAGAACAATACTGAATATTCAGTGGAATTCATGATGATACTTGCCAAAGGAAAAGCAATGAGGGCCTGCAGCTTCAGGATTGTATGTGTCACATTTTTGTCATTTATGGCACATTACAAAAGAATCTGATAGATATGTGCAGTAAAAGAAGCAAAGGTGAGAAGAAGCTTTCTTCATATTCTTGACAACAGTGTCCAACCAGTAGAGCAAGTACCCAAAGGTCATGTAGCTGCTTCGAACATTGATGAAAGATGCTAAAACCCTATAACATTGTTGTAGAGCTAACAGGTGAGGGAATCTGTTGAGCTCAACCAGAGATGGCATTTAAAAAGCAGCTTTGCAGCAGATAATTGGATCAAATTAAAAGTTAACAGAGGTTAGAAACATTCAAGTCCATACATTATTCAACAGGATAAATAGATATCAAATGTGTTTTTCTCTAAAACTAAGCAAAAATTTACATAGTAATATCACACAAGAAGGCACTAAAGAATGAGATATGTCTGTGCTCAGTATGATTTTTTAAAATTCTCTTTTAGTTGTATATGGATACAATACCTTTGTTTTATTTATTTTATGTGGTGCTGAGGATTGAACCCAGGGCCTCACACATGCTAGGCAAGTGCTCTACCACTGAGCTACAACTCCAGCCCCTCAAAATAAGATTTGATGTTATCTACACCTCATTTGTCGTGATATGTATAATGTGAGACATTTGATGCAATTTTTCATTTCTTAGTGTCAACTTTGCTATTCACCAGCATTTTCTTGCTTTATGGATTAATCATCTTCCACTAGAATGTCTATGCATAGAAATATCTTTCTGTGTTTTCTAATCATGTCTCCTTTTTTCTCCACAAAATAGCATTTACTAATCTAAAAAATTCTAGTAAAATATATTTTGGGGTTTCCATTGGTTTGCTCAGTCTAATAACAATTCATCTATTTTTGTTTCAGCATTATAAAGATTAACTAAAGAAGGTTATAAAAGGAGCAATCCCAACCTCTTGTTACTCTGCTGAAACTTTAACTCTGTCCATGTGATCAGCACACTGTTTCATGCCTGAGAGCTCTCCAAAACCTGAGCTCTGCTTTGCACCTAACCACACAGCTCCTCCTTCATCTCTCCAGGTCAGAAACATATTTCCACAAGCAGTTCACTAATGCAAACTATTTAACAAAATCGGATTAATGAAGTCCTCAATTCAAGCATGCAGCATTCACTTTCTCAGATGCCACTTTCATAAAACCAACCATATACTTTGTTTCACATCTTTCCACACTGAGCGCCTGAGCACTAAAGTATCTGTGTCCATTGTGGAATACTTTTAAAAATTGTTTTGATGTCTGTAAAATGGAAACAATAATATCTGCCTAAGAGCTTTGTTATAAAAGTTCAAAATAGTGGACTCTCAGCAATAGATACTATTACAATGAATAGTCTCGCCATTTTTAGCAATTGTTACTTATTCTGTCATTAAACATTTATTACATGCTTCACACACATGTACTAGGGATTGGCCACAGGGCATCCAGCATGCTAGACAATTACCCTACCACTGGAGCTACACCTCAGCCCTGATGCTTCTTTTAGTTTACAGAAATGAAGTTCTATGAGCCTTTGGTCATTAAAGCATCACATCTTACTCTAAGGACTGCACTGTGCATATAGAATCACTTGTAGTTTAAATACATAGGTTCCTCTAAAAATCAAGTGTCAGACAATTAACATTCAAAGCTCTTGATGATCATCAAAAGGTACACTGGTGATCACTGATGCATCTCTCATAAAAGGCTTAGGAATATCCAATAATATAGAACACTCATTATGTATACTAAATACTACTATTCATTAATATCACAAAAACTGCATAATAAAAAGATTAAGATATGAGAAACAAGCCTGAGAAAGGTTGGCCATAATGATTGTACTCTTGGTTGGAAGAATGAATTTCCTGAAGTGAGGGAGTTTTTCGCTGATAATGCAGATGTGTTAATGAGTCTAGTATTACGTTTAATTGCTATGGCTAGGAACAGAGACAAATGATTCTTGGATTTAAATAAAAATACATTTAATCAGAAATAATAGCATGACAAAATGCCATTGCTAGATGTTCCAGAACTGAGTAGTCAGTGTAGCAACCATAAGTTTATGAATTCTGAGATTAGTAATTATTGAGAAAAAAAAAACAGAAAAGGAGATAAACCTGTCTGCTCTAGAGCAGTGTAGACATCAGATTGCTTATCTCACATCCTGTAGTAAGCTTAACTTTTCCTTTTCTTCCATAAGTAACAGGAAACAATTCTGCTTGAAACATGTTTTATTTACTATTTTAAGGAAAACCTAACAGGTTGAAGGTACCCTCCTGAGACTGTTTTATCATTTAAACACTTTGTCTTTCACCAAATCTCATTCTATTTGACCATCACACTATTGACAATGTAAATGCATTCTCATTTTAAAAAGGAAAAAAAAAAGACAATTTGGTGGGCTGAAAACTTTTAACACACTTTAGAACCACCTGGAGGTAAAAACAGCTTGTGAAACCCCTGCTTGCTGGCAGAGCTTCTGATTGTGTGGGCCTGAGAATTTGCATTTCTAACATGCTGACCAGCCAGGTGAAGCAGATGTTGCTGGTCAGGGATTTAGGGATCTAATTAAAGTGGTCCTCAACGGGGTTCTCCCAAGGACCCACTGTTCTTGTTAATCAAGCAAAGTGTAAGTATTAAGTGCCAATTTAATATTCAAGGCCCTCTTCTTGGTATTATGTGTGATGTAGTAAGGCAAAGAAAAAATAATGAAAAAGAATACACACCTAACATCTGTACAGCAACTTACTCTTGTGGTATTTCATGCTTATAATAACTCAGTGATCAAGGAAATGTCTTTCCCATTTTGCCCATGAGAAAAGCAAGGCCCAGAGAGATGAAGATGGCTTCACAGAAGAACTGAGTAGGAACAGCATTAGAACTCCTAGCCAGGGACCTCTGGCTTCAAGTCCTGGATGTTCTGACCCCTACATTTCAGGCAGCTTCGACTCTATCTTCTGGCCACCAGGTATTAAAGACACAAAGCACTGTTGAAGAGTCCTGACTGCCATCAGGCCAGCTAGCAGAAAGGCTCGGTCCTTGGAGTTGATAAGGATAAGACTGACATGTGAGGTTGAAGGCAATGCCTTTTCTAATTATATGAATGAGAGTCATTCTCAGATGCATGTAGTAGTTTCTCTATAGACACTTCTCTCAAACCGTATATGATATTGGACCTCATTCTTTTAAGATTTGCACAATCAAATACTTTGCTTTTATCAGACAGTTCTCACATTTGCAAGCCTACACATAACTCCCTCTGTCCATCTGTGTAGATTTTTCTCCCTTTTGATGGGAAAAACAACAAAACACAGTCAAGGATGAGAATGATGTCTGCACGTACTGATTCCATCATGTCCTGCTGACCTTCCCGAGTGACCACCAGGCCAGAAGAGGAAGCTGGATAATTAGAGAGAAGGCAGAGCCTGGAAGGAAGTGAGGGAGCTTTTAGGAAAACATCCTGGTCCTTATTTTTGTGCACAGATGTGTGTAGGATTTGGGAAATCAGTCCTTCAAAGGGCAAAGACAAGTTCCCTTTCTGTCCCAGAGTTATCTTTGAATACTGTTTTCCACAAACAGTAGGACAACAGAGACAAAAGAAAAGAAAAATGCACAGAGTCCATAAACATGAAAGGATGCTCAGCCTGAGTGGTAGCTAGGGTTATACAACTTACAGAAGAGATTTTTAAAATCCGGGACTTGCCACATTGATTATATTCTTAGCTAAAATGGAAAAAGGACCACATATGGAGAGGACATATCTTAAATTGAGGTCTTTACTTTCCAAGCCCTGGGAATCTTTCCTTGATCCTTCCATGCTGTGAGGGATGCCCCAGACCCCTTGCCCTGTCCTTAGCACACCACTCTGTT